>NC_132910.1:11557584-11859706 GCF_047675955.1 Chlorocebus sabaeus
TTTTAATAGCCTGTTGCTGGATTTTGTATATGACTTCAGTTATTTTATCATCCTACCTCTTTGAAGCAACACCGAGTATGAAAAACTGAACTGCAAGAAAAGCTTCCAGCCAGGCAGTGGGTAGGAGTAGAAGCAGAATAATGATGTTTTAACAGGACTGTGAAAGGATGACAGATGTACAAGGGAAAGTTCTCAAACATATTGGAGATGAAGCCCATTAAGCCCCCAAACCTTGTGATATCTGTCTCATCACTCAGTCTGGGATTCATTATAAAAATGATTCAATACTTCCAAGATACATTACAGTTAGTACCTTAGTATTATAGCCTCATTCCTGGAACCACCCTGTTGAATTTATAGGAGGAATTTCTGGAAAAAAAAAAAAAGTATATATACATTGTATGATACTTAGACTAGAAAGAAATGCATGCCACAGGGATTAAGAGGTAGACACTGAAATCAAAACATGAGTTTGATTCCCAGCTCTACTAGTTGTGAGATACGTGACCTTGGGCAACTTTACTAGGGCTCTCTATGCTTCTGTTTCCTCTGGTAACATAGGAATAATAATGCCACCTAACTCAGAGTTACTGTGAGAAACCAATTATGCAACGTCTGTTAAACGATGGCACATAGCAAATCTTTGGATGAGAACAAAGGCAAATGCTGAAATAATCAAATGGTGCAACATTCACACAAACTTGTTTCTACCACAATAATCTATAAGCTCTAAGAGTTTCTATCATCTGCATACACCTTAAAATGCTTTCTTGCCCAAACTCAAACCCAATTAGCAATTGAAGGCAACAATTCTGACTTTTAGTATGTTTCACGCTTAATAGAAACAATTTAAAAGAACCAAAGTCTTAATTTAATATTAGTTGAAATAATTGACAGCCAAATCTAATGTGAGCAAGGATATTTTGCATATCTATGCCTTTTTACTGAAATAGACACAAGAAGTAGATGAGTGACTTCTTTCTAAGTTGAATTACTAAGCACACTCTCTTGAGTAGTCATCAGAAATTTTTAATACTCACTAAATTATCTGAAAACATAAATAATTTTAAGGTTAGAATGATTCTTTGATATGGTATAGTCAAATCCAAAGCAATCACTTTTCACAAGAGGAAGCTGAGTTCAAGATATATGTGATTTTTATAAAGTACAACAGGTTAGTAATTGGAATACAAGTACTAGACCCAGGTCCCCAGTTACAACAATATTCTCCATTTCAAAATATCACATTGATAGTGGAATGAATTTACTAGTACGCGTTGGAGATTGTGTCTTTTTGTATTTACTTAATATTTATCCATTTATGTTGGGAGTCAAGTATCTCACATCTCATATAATGTACTGATTTAAAAGATATTAAGAAATTAGACATCTTCCAAAAATAGAAAAGAACAAACTCAATTCGCAAAATAAAATTTAAACAAGTATTCCTGGAAGAAGAGAGTTGAAGGCCAAAGTAAAAGATGATAAAGATAATTTTCTTCAGGACTTTCCTCAAGAATGTGAAAGGTCATTATTCAGAAGAAAATGTCCATTGCCTTCCAAACTCAAGGCTGAAAGAACAAGCAAAATATCAAGAGATTTTATACCAGTATGATGGATTGTGTTTCCAAAGAGGGTCACAGCAATGTCTCCCATATGACATGATTTTTTACAATATAGTCATTTTCCCATCAACAGTGGAATCTATTTCCTCTTTCCTTAAACACGGGCTGCTCCTGTAATATATTTTGAACTAGGAACTGTTTTGGAAGTGATGTTGTATAACTTATAAGGCTAGGCCTTAAAAGGTCTGAACAGTCTTCCACTTCACTGCTAACACTGCTTCTCTTAGAAACCCAATTACCATGCTGTGGGGAAGCACAAGCAGACATGTGGGGTGGACCATATGGAAAACTGAGACTCAACCTACAGGCCCCACTGAGCTCCAGTTGACAGCAAGCACCAATTGCCAGCATGTGAGTAAGGTCATTTAAACCTTCCAGCCATCCCTTTACCTCACTGAAGGCCACAGGAAGCAAAACTGCTCAGAAATATACTTGATATAGTTTAGCTATTTGTCCCCTCCAAATCTCATGTTGAAATTTGATTCCCAATGTTGGAGGCGGGGCCTAGTGGGAGGTGTTTGGGTCACAAGGGTAGATTCCTCATGAATGGCTTGGTGTCATTTTCACAACATTGAATGAACTCTTACTCTTAGTTCCTGTGAGATATGGTTGTTAAAAATAGCCTGACATCTCCTTCTGTCTCTTGCATCCTCTTTCACCGTGTGATGTGTTAGCTCCCCATTTCCTTCCATCATGATTGGAAGCAGCCAGAGGCCCTCACCAGAAGCAGACGCTGATGCCGTGCTTTTTGTACAGCCTTCAGAACTGTGAGCCAAATAAACCTCTTTTCTTTATAAATTACCCAGCCTCAGATATTCCTCTATAGCAATGCCAAAATAGACTAAGGCAGCCCTGCTCAAATTCTAGACCCAGAAAACATTGAGCTGATTAAATGGTTGTTGTGGCAAACCATTAAATTAAGCTTCCAAAGATCATCTTCTGGTTGTCCTTCAGGCTAGGGTGGATGCCCATCCGATGTTCTCCTATAGCACAATGATTCCCCTACCATAGCACTTACCGTGTTCCACCTTAATTACCCTTTACTTTTCTCCATCTCTCACTCTACTACATGCAAAAATAGATTTATACAGCAAGAGATAACTGCAACAACTAGAGAAAGCATTGGCATCCTAAACATTTATATAATGTTTAGATGATAGTTGTTCCTACAGCTAATACATGGTTTCTAAGATACATCAGTTAAACTGGACAAATAGAGTCATACATTTTAAACACACATGCACACATACACACACACACACACACAGCCCCCTCAAGGTCTGTGCCCTCTCATCACTCTTCAGTTTTTTTCTAGGCAGTTCCAGGGCTCCCCAGGGAGTGATTCTCAGAAGACTAGTATTTTTAACAATTTTACAAAACTTATTTGTTTTTTCTTTTCATGCTTCAGTAGCCAAAGTAATATATCTTGCTATTACCAATGCCATAATCAGCAGCTTTGCCACTGAAGTATGCCACTAGGGTACTACTGATGCCTGCTCATTTCTGATGTTTTAACATTTTAGGATGTTAAGATGATTACAAATGGTATTAATTCAGTCAAGTTCAAAGTCTTTGGTGGCTACTCATATCAGAACAAAAGTTGTAGTGCTAAATCTTCCCTGCTGTAGCTACTAGCCATATCTTTAATACTCAACATAAATTTAAATAGAATCGTCTTGCCCCTTTGCCAATTAAAACAATCACATGCACAAACACATATATACACACAGTCTTGCTTTAGACTGAGTGATATTCTGTCATTCATTCCTTCAACAAATATTTATTTAATGGTGCCATTCTTGACACTGGAGTGTGCAGTGGAAAACAAGACAGACAAGAATTCTGCTCTCATGAAACTTGAAGTCTACTTGAATAGGCAGACCAAAAACAAATACGTAAAGGAAATAATTAAAAATTCCAATAAGTAATAAAACAACAGAATGCTGGGACAGGGCAAGATGGAGGAGACCTACTTTAGTCCCTACTTAAAAGGCTGGAGATGGTCACTTCATGGAGGAAATATTTTAGCTGACTTTAAAAGAATGAACAAGAACCAAAAAAAAAAATGCAGAATAAAATATTTCTAGGCAGAGGAAACAATTTATTTAAATACCCTGATGTTAAAAGGAACTTGTTCTGTCCTAGGAGCTGAGAGGAGTCAGAGCAGCATGAAGCAGTGAGTTCTGGGAAAAACATTGCCAGGTGGAGACATCCAGATAAGCAGATAGTGCAGGGTCTTGAAGGCCAGAGAGAAGTTTTCACTAGCTGTGCAATGGACAGCAAATGGCAGCTCACAAGGGAATGACATGATACTATTTAACTTTTAGAAATGTCAGTCTGACTACTGTGGTGAGCATGAAAGAGAACAGACTAGACTGAAGAAAGACAAACATGAAAGTAAATTATTAGTCCAAGGGAACCTTGACCTAGACTAGGAAGAGTGAAAGAAGATATTAGGATATTGAAACATGTTTTCAGGGAAGGGTCTAGCACTTACCCATATCCTTGAACCAAATAATAGAATGTCAGTTATCTATTCCATTACTCAACACTTCATATCGGTAGATCCCTATTGAGCATGTTTACCCATCCTTCAGTTCTGCCCAAAACTTTGATGGAGATACCTTTTGCATAAGCTACCAGTCCAGTTATAGATGCATATATCCCTAAGTAACCAGCATCAAAGAAGTATAATAGTAGGAATTAAAGCCCCTGGAGGATAAAGGTATCTAAATTCTTTTTTGTTGTTGTTTGTTTGTTTTTGAGACAGAGTCTTGCTCTGTCACCCAGGTTGGAGTGCAGTGGCGTGGTCTCAGCTCACTGCAACCTCTGTGGTTCAAGCAATTCTCCTGCCTCAGCCTCCCAAGTAGCTGGGCTTACAGGCACGTACCACCACCCCCAGCTAATTTTTTGTATTTTTAGCAGAGACAGGGTTTACAGTGTTAGCCAGGATGGTCTCAACTTCCTGAATTCGTGATCCACCCACCTCAGCCTCCCAAAGGGCTGGGATTACAGGAGTGAGCCACTGTGGCCGGCCAAAGTATCTAACTTCTAAAGAATGCCTCCTGCTACTTCTACAGTTTCAGTCTTTCCTTCTCTCAGGCCAGATTGGATATGCATTCATATAGTATATTCTTTATTACCCTATTAGAACACTCGTACACCATCTTAATTGCCATTTTAGTCAGTTTAGGTTGCTGTAATAAAGTACCATAGACCAAGTGGCTTATAAACAAAAGAAATTTATTTTTCACAGCTTTAGAGGCTGACAATCTAAGATCAAGGCCCTAGCATGGCCAAATTCTGGCTGGGGCCCTCTTCTGGCTTTTGGATTGCCAACTTTTTAGTGCATCCTCATGTGGAAGAAAAAAAAAAAACACTAGAGAACTCTCTGGGGTCCCTTTTATACATGCTCGATTCTCATTCATGAGGGCTCCACCTCTCATGACCTAAGTTACCTCCACAGGGCCCCATCTCCTAATACCATCATACCAACGGTTAGAATTGCAACAAATGAATTTTAGTGGGAACAAACATTTAGTTCATAACAATTGTTCCTTACTTCTCTGTACCTCTCACTGTCCTATAACCAAAACCATGTCTTATTTATAACAGTAGCTCCAGAATCTTGTATAATGACTGACATAAAATATACTTTCAAAACAATATTTATTACATAAATAACTGAATTTCTTCCTCCTACTATTGGAGTGAAAGCAGAAAGCCAGCCTTGGGTCTTCAATTCTGAAGTCCTAAATTTAGAACTGGGAGTAAGGTTAAGTCCATGCCAATCTGGTAAACCATGGTAGGTCTCCTGCTAAGAGGAGAATTGCACTTAATGATGTTCTAAATTCACAAGTAAAAGTTAACATTCAGTTGCCCAAGTTAAAAGTATTTGAAATCCAGGAGATGAAGAAGGCATTTATAACCAATGTCAGAGCCCATATTTTGAGGCTGCACAAAACATTTATTTACATATAATTTAATATGCAAACATTAACAGTCATATCTACATTTACAGTATGTTGTTTGACATTGTAAGTTATGGTAAAAAATGTATGTGAAGTATGAAATATAGATTACAACTATTTTTAAAGCATATAAGCTATTGATTGTATCTGCATATAGAATGAAATTTATTAAGAAAGAGAATTTCTCCGCTACTGCTCTGCAAAAGGGGCTAAAGCAATGGAGTTTTGTTTCTTTTCTCAAAGAAACTGCTTGAAGGCAATAAACTACAGGTATCAATGTAGGCACAAAATGAGGGCATTGCTGAAGCCATTTAGAAGGACTTCTTGACTTCAGTGTAGGTCACAGTGTCTAAATAAAGTTCATATGAAGTTATCATGCCTTGTCCAAAACATCTAAAACCCAGATAAAGGTCAGGACCTTCTCGTGAATCCATGACACCAGATGACTCAATGCAATAAACATGATAAGAAAGAGGTTTTAATCCACGAGCCTCTGTGGAGGGCTGAACAATAGAACAAGTGTTCAATAGATTGAAGATATGGTTATTAAAAGAAGACAAATGCTTTTCAACATCCTATTTGCATTGATAATGAAACATCTGCTCTATAATAGCTCTTGTTTTTTAAAAAAAAATGGAGTAATCAGAGGTAAGTTCCAAGAGTGGATATGTACATCTATGAGGTATTTTCATGTATGAACAAATCTTTAAAAAATAATACCTTTACTAATATTCCATTAAATTGTGACACAGGCCAAGTGCAGTGGCTCACGCTTGTAATCCCAGCACTTTGGGAGGCTGAGGTGGGCAGATCACAAGGTCAGGAGTTCGAGACCAGCCTGCGCAATATGGTGAAACCCCATCTCTACTAAAAATACAAAAGTTAGCCGGGCATGGTGGCGTGTGCTTGTAGTCCCAGGTACTCAGGAGGCTGAGGCAGAAGAATCACTTGAACCCGGAAGCAGAGGTTGCAAGGAGCCAAGATCAAACCACTGCACTCCAGCCTGAGTGACAGAGCAAGACTCCATCCCCCCAAAAAAAAGTAACACAAGACATAGCTAACTCTTCACACATTATCATTTTTTATATATATATATATGTGTGTGTGTGTATATATATATATATATATATATATATATATATATATATATCAGCACTGCTTTTGACTAAAGCTCTGCTAGTTTCTTCCACATGTTAATGGGTTAGCATAATTTCAAATGTTCAGAGCACACCACAAATATTCTTTATCCGATAAACAAATTCAATAAATAAATCCTTCTTTTCTTCCCTTAGGTAATTCTCTCTCTGAATTTTCAGATGGATAGCAAGAGTTGACATATGATAATCCAAAGCAAATGTGCTCTCTTTCTCTTTCCTGCACTAGCACTGTTCTATCTTTAAAAGAACTGGATGCATTTTATGAGCTATGTTGAAAAACAAAATGACAGTATATTTGCTGGCTATGAATGTTCACATTTTAATGAATTCTTTTGATGAAAACTATTATGGACTGAGTTGTATTCTCCCAAAATTCACATATTGAAGTCCTAACAGTATCCAGTCCCCATTATCCCAAAATTTTTAACTGTATTTGGAGATAGGATCTTTGAAGAGGTGATTACATTAAAATAAGGTCTTTAGGGTGTGCACTAATTCAGTATGACTGATGTTTATAAAAGAGGACACATTAGGACACAGGAAACAGAGAGAGAAGACCATTTGAAGACATCAAAATATGGACATCTGCTAGCCAAAGAGAGAATGTTCAGGAGGAACCAACCCTGCCAACACCTTGATCTCAGATCTTTACCCTCCAGAATTATTAAAAAAAAAAAAAAAAAAAAAAATGCCATTGTTTAATCCACTCAGTTCATGGAGCTTTGTTATGGAAGTCCTATCAAATTAATACAACCGCTGACTTCCTAAATTCATGGCAGTAAGCACTTTCTAAATACAATTGCTGATATTACAAATATTGCATTTTCATAAATATGCCCTGTAACAAAATGAAAATATCACTAAGAGAATTTCTTATACAATGAAAGTAACACATCCTGTGGTTGTGTGTGTGTATTTTTCATAAGTCCAGCCAAGTGCTTCATGCCTTTAGAGTCATAACTGAGCCTCAGGGGAACATAATTGGTACATTCAGGAACTCTAGGCAGAGAATCACACTTTGAAAAAAGCCCAGTACTAGGATCTGGAAATAACAAAAGGACTGGCTGTAGAATTTGCTTTCTGGAGCTATGACATGTTTTCTCAGGGAGGCGAGAATCTGCCTCAGATCAGAACAAGCTGCTCTATGTTCAAGCCACCTCGACCCCTTGTTCCTGCCCCCGAGTACCTTCTGAAACATCCAGCTGATATAACAGTTTGTTCTAGTTATCTGTTTATGTGTCTGCCTTAATTCACTGGACTAGAAGTTCCTCTAGAGCAAGACCATGTGTCTGGCACATTGAAAGCACATGAGTTTGGTAAGTTGATAAATTGCTAAATAAATGACTAAAGAAATAAATGAATGGAAATAAATCAAAGATTCAGGGCATCTCAGAAAATTCCAAACAGCAGGCAATCAGCAGCACAGGCAGATGAATTGTC
Source organism: Chlorocebus sabaeus (assembly GCF_047675955.1). NCBI lineage: Eukaryota > Metazoa > Chordata > Mammalia > Primates > Cercopithecidae > Chlorocebus > Chlorocebus sabaeus. The sequence goes on from NC_132910.1 coordinate 11,565,778, forward strand.
TAACAGCAGGTATCAACACAACACAGTCACTGGACAACACGTATTATTCAGATCCTAGGGGCATTATTCAATCTCATTGCAATTTAGTCCCAAGAAGATTAGACTCAGTTACATCCAGCCTTTCTCATATGGTTATAACAGATATAACAACCAGATTGACTCACTGCTGAATCAATGAACTTCAGTCTTTCTTTTTAAAGAAAGGCTTGATCTCAGAGTCTCTAGAGATGAGGAAACCTACACAGAGCATAGTTAAGCTCCATGAGGACAAGTTATGTGTTCAGACTGTATCCCTATTCATGATACATATTAGGTTCTCAATACATATTTATTATTGATTAAATCAACTAATATTGATTTGCTTTCAAAATATACCCAAGTTAGCTCAGCCAAATAAGACTTGCAAATTAAGAAAAGCAATTTTAATATTTAACTGAATCAGAAATACCAAATGTGAATGGGTGGCATTTAATGAGACCAGCCTCTCCAGGATCATCCTTCCCTGAGTCAGACAGAGCCTGTCAGTCAACCACACACACCTCAGTGTTTTGTCTATAGCCAGTAAAAAAAAAAAAAAAAAAAAAAAAGGAGATCAAACAACTTCATCAAGGTGTGTTCTGGTGCACTCACCTTGCCTGGTTTTCAAATGTGAGCTGAGAATTCATAATTATTACATATTCATAGCACCTTAGCAATCAAATTATTCAAAAGGTTGTGATAATCAAATTATTTTAAAAGATTATTTCTTATTTTGACTTGAAAGAAAAAGTTGCCAGAAGAGATGGGGTGAAAAGTGGGGGTTGGAGCTGATAAAAGAGGTGTAAATGGGAACTGAGTTGAATTAAACACATGCTATGTGCCAGCCACAGTAATAGGCTCTTAGTATTCGTCATGTCTTCAGTTCTCATAACAACCTTTGGGGACAGGTACAATAATTTCCATTTTATAAATCTGAACATCTCATATATTCACTAAATCAATTGAGTGATTTTAAACAACAATTATTTGTTTATTTTATGATTCTACTATTCAATAATGGAGACTGGGTTCAGCTGCAAGATTCTTCTGGTATCTGCTGGGCTCCCTCAAGCATTTGCGGTCCTTGTATTTCAGGTAGGAGACTGGCTCCTTCTAGGGCATGGCCAGTTGTCAGCTAGGAACACCTATCCTTCATAGAGTCTCTTGTCTGCATGTGATGGGAGGTCTGGGCTCTGAAACGCCACACAGTCACTCACTCCGTTGGCCTCTCATTCTTTTGGCCAAAATAATTACCAGGACAAAGCCACAGTCAAGACAGCACCTCTTACCGGGACCAGCTGTGGTCACATAGATATAGAAGGAGGGTAAAGAATTTGACACACATGCAATAGAATTATCACAGAATTGTCATAGATACCAAGGGGCTTTTCCAAGACCACCCAGCTGGTAATCATTGAGACAGATTTTGAAATTCAATATTGAGTCTTAACCTTATACTCTTTGTTCTCTCCTTCTTGCCATTGTTCTCCCTTAAAACAAGGTATAATTAGGTAGATGGTTAAAAAAAAAATGCCTAATTCTAATCAAAGTGAGATAACTGTTTATCTGTTTGTATCACTCCATATTTTTGCAAACCCACTGTGCAGGGGGGGTAGAGGCCTGGGGCCAACAGTGTGCACATGGTCAGCTGCAGGGACAGGATGCAGGTGTGTGAAAGGTAGTGTGCATGTGCACAGCTACAGGAGTGAGGGCTGGTGGCATGCACATGCATGGCTGCAGGTGCCAAGTGTGGGTGTAAGTACGGTGGTGGGGAAAATTTTACTTTCCTCTAAAATAGTTTTCAGCAACTGCCGCAATGTTGCATAGCGTGTGTTCAAGAAATGATTTTTTTACAATAAAAATTCCATTAACGATGCTGTGTACCTATCAGAAGCTTGAATTCCCAGGCTATTTCTGTTCTTCAACTGATTAATTATTGTATGATCTAACTTAGTTTAAAGATCAGGGAATAGTTACCCCTTAGATAAAAATAGAATTAATAAATGGTTTACTGTCCTTGGTAGACTTTCCTTTCTTGGCAAGAACCTGCTAGAAATGCTATATATTAACTGCTTTTGTTGGTGTATTTGTTCTGATTTCTTTAAATGATTAGGAGAAGGGAAGGATTTCTTTCAAAGATAAAAGTAAGAGCCAGATGATAAAATGCAGGTTCTGATCAACCTAATCAAGGAACACCAGACTGTATTGCAAAGGAAGAACATACAGTCTTCCTCTGGTTTGCAAAAGACATTCTAGCAAAGAAATTTTTCAGAGAAACAACACTCTCTAACAGTCACACCTTTGAGTAGTTAGAATCAAGATAACTGTGCAGGCAGGGGAAGCCAGTCCAGGATGAAGAATGGTTTTAGAGGCAAATCAATACAAGCAGTGCATGGGCCATCAGCCTCAATGCTGGTCTCACTCCTCACCAGAAGAGACCTTACAGGCCCTTGGTCTTGGCCCTAACAATGATGTATTATAAGAAAGGCAGGAAACTTCAGTCACTGGACTCAGGATAACCAACACAGAAGAAACTGAAGATGGCTCTCATGGTAGAAAACAAGAACCCCAACAATACTCAGAAAATAATAGCAAATTGCCATGAAAGATAACACATATTTTTAAGAACTGCAAGGTGGAAGTGACAGCACAAACGAGGGTACGAGCTACGAATGATAACAGCTACTTTATCTGACCCCTATCATGTGTCACATACTTTATTGTTGTAAAGACTTTATCTGTAATAATAAAATAAGCAGTAAATACTTGATTATTATTTTATTTAATGCTCACTCTAAAATGCAGGTACTATTTTATCCCCATCTACAGGTAAACAAAATTGAGCAAGAGGTTAAATATCGTTCCTTAGGTCACACAGCTAGCACACAGCAAAGCCTGGTTTTGAACCTGTAAGAACCCATAGCTTCCTATGTGTTCAAACCCATACCTTGAACCCATACATTTATTGCCTCTTAGGTGCAGCCTGAGGTTCCATTTAGATGAGGGAAAGATGAGCCCAACTGTATTATCTTTACATAAGGATTATCTAAGTTACTGGTATAATACTAAACATAATTAATCTTATATAGATATACGGATATTTTACTTAAAACAATTGTTCCAAAGTATGATGTTACATGTAAGTGTAAATTATCATGTTCAGATAGAAGAAGATTGGGTGGCCCTTTCCATTTGTAAGAACACAGGGTCCATTCTTTCAACTTTGAAAATAGAGCATCAGCTTTCTATTACCATATTTGTTATTCAAAGCACATAAATATCCTCTCTTAGTCACCAGCTCAAAATTCCAAATTGTCAGGCTTTTACTTGAGGGTATAACCTTGAAGCAAATTAAAATTTACTGTCAATGTTCATTCAAAATCTTACCATAAAGGGTGAATATGCTATAATTATAGCCACATTTAAAAATTTTTTATTATGTCTCAGATGCTTTACATACATTAGCTCTAATTCTTACATATCAGGGCAATGCTTTGATATGGATATAGGTTGTTGGTTGTTTTGTTTTCATTCCTTTTACTCATGAACTTCCTTCTATTTTTCAAATAGCAGCAATGGTCATCTATACATACTGCCATTGGTTTAGAATTTATTATGGACAGAAAAATGAGTCAAATTCATGACTTTCGTCAAGCACTTCCACAGACTTTTATAAATATTTAACAGAGATAATAGTACTAAAAGCCATTGTTTTTCATTGCAGAATCCAGGTGATTAGGGGAAAAAATGTTGTGTTTGCTTTTTTTTCTTTCTTTCTTTTCAATTTCTAATCACCTGGCTTTACTTATCAGCAGCCAAATCTAAGAGAGTCAAAGCTGAGAATTTACCCATTAACCATAGAGTGACTGGAAGAGAAATTAAATGTGGGATTATACAAGAACTTTATTCCCCAGGGTCATATGTCAAGGATTTGCCAAAAAGTTAATTTCAGCTAGGAAAAATAGTGAAATGATAGAAATTGTAATAGATCATCAGACAAGTTATGAGAGCCCTGAAAGTGTAAAAGATAATCACTTCAGAAATGAAACATGGTATATATATACAGCAAACTATTCTTCAGCCTTAAAAAGGAAGAAAATTTTTACCTATGCTACATTATGAACCCTGAAGACATTATTTTAAATAAAATAACCCAGTCACAAAAAGATAAACACTGTATGATTCCACTTACCTGAGATGTGACTACTACCTAGAGTAGTCAAATTCATAGAGGCAGAAAGCAGAATGTGGGTTGTCAGGGGCTGGGAGGAGGGGAGGCAGGGGAGGTGCTTAATGGGTATAAAGTTTTTTACCGAAACACCAGGGTTGGGTTTACATCCTGCTGCTCACTGCACAGAAAACCAATCACTGAGACATCAAGTATTGCCAAGAAAGGAGGCTTCAATCAGGTCCTACTGCTGAGGAGATGAGCGATCACTATCAAATCCATCTCCCTGACTGACTAAAATTGGGAGTTTAACAGAGAAGGAATGTATAATAACCACATGTAGGTAAACAGGAATTAGGGTGGGGAAAGGAAATCATGAGGGATGAAAGATCTGGCTTCACATTGTTGAAATGTAGCTATCTGGTCAGTTTCAGTTCCTTGATACTATTGGGGAGGCCTGAAGATCAGTTTCCTGAGGAAAGAACTCTGATAAGACATATGTTACGTTTCAAGCTTTAAGACTAAGAGGATCTATTTCTATATTTATTTTAAAAAGCTGTAAACATCAATTCTATGGGACAATGGGCTGTTTTCAGTTTTACTTTTGCAAGATAAAAAGAATTCTGATGGTTGCACAATAACGTGAACACACAAAACACAACTGACTGAATTCTACAGTTAAGAATGGGTAAGAAAGTAAATTTTATGTTAGGTATATTATATCAAACTTTTAATTTTTTTCTAAAAAAAGATAATTACCTAACTTTCCAGAGTATATCCTAAGGGTATTTATGCTTTATAGAAAAACTCTATATCTGACATAGCAGTAAGAGTAGCAGGGACCAAGACAGGTGTCCAAAAGGAGGAGCCTGATAGGAACCTTATAGAAAAAAAACTGCAGTCTCCCAAACCCCCAAGAGGGACACAGAAGTAAAAAAGAGAGTTCGTGTACCAGAAAGTCTCTCATAGTTAGCATAAGGAGCTAGTGGACTTCAAAACTGGAGGCCATGAAAAGTCCAAAGACATTAGAAGCAGTTTCATTAGGACCAGCAGGCAACACTTCAGGTCTGTTTGGTCAAGTTGTGTCCAGAATTGGTTCCTTTGGGTGTGTTCTTGGTCTCACTGACTTCAAGAATGAAGCCACGGACCTTCACAGCGAGTGTTACAGCTTTTAAGGGTGGCACGGACCCAAAAAGTGAGCAGCAGAAAGATTTATTGTGAAGAGTGAAAGAACAAAGCTTCTTTTCCAGCATGGAAAAGAACCAGATTGGGGTGCTGGCTGGAGTGGCCAGCTTTTATTCCCTTATCTGTCCCCGCCCACATCCTGCTGATTGGTCCATTTTACAGAGTGCTGATTGGTCTATTTTACACAGTGCTGATTGGTCCATTTTACAGAGTGCTGATTGGTGCTTTTTACAATCCTAGCTACGGAGTGCTGATTGGTGCATTTTAAAATCCTCTTGTGAGACAGAAAAGTTCTCCAAATCCCCACCAGAAGTCCAGCTGGCTTCACCTCTCAAAGTTATACTTCAACAGATGCTACCAGGGTCAGAAACCAGAAATACCAACTAAACTCTTCTCTTCCCATCAGCCCCATGTCTTCATATTTCTCCCTTACGAGAAGAAACACATACTCTTGAGTTAAGCTACATTCAGTCATAAAGAAATAAAGAACAAAATGTTTTTTAAATACCCCATATCATAAAGGTAAAATGTTGTACCTATTATATTCACAACATGCCTCAAGGAAAATATTATTATTTCCACTACAGATAAGACCAAGTTTCCACATGATTAAGGAGATTTCCCAGCTTGTAATTTCTGCAAGCTGGTATTCTCACTCTGGTGTTTCTTGTTCTAAAGTTCATCCACTGTATCATGGCAATATTCTCAACATGTTGTCAATTTCACCCATGTATCAAGCTATATTCCCAGAAAGACATTTAGTCTCTCAGGTATCTTCCCAGACACACACCCATCCTGAATATGCACCATAAATGGTTTGTTGTTTTGTTTTATTTTTTCCTTGGCTGCTTCTTCAGCCTCTATTCACAACCCCTGTATCTTGGCTCTGTCTACTGGGCTATCGCTCTCCTCCATGGCTAGTTCCAAGTCTGGAGACTTGCCCTGGACTTCTAACTAGGGGAAGAGAGTCCTGCTGCTCTTCTTTATTCATACTTATCCAATCCCCTGGAACTAGTACCATAAACAGTGTCTGGGGTCTTCTCAGACAGATTTTTTATACCTTAAAGTTACTGAGTATGTTTTAACACACAACTACAGACTGATCCTCAGATTCTCCACTAATACATGGTCTTCCCAATGGGAAATCTGGTACTAATCGTATTAGGAAGTGTGACTTTCCATGGACACTTCCCGGTATAACCAATTGAACGGCCAATATTGGTTTCTGCATTTGGACTAGTTCCCTGAGAAGCATGGCCTACTTTTGTTTAGTGGTCTGTTCTCTCTCCGAGTGCCATACTGCCTCAAAAGACTATCACAACTTCTATCAATCACATTTTTGATTACTGACATTACAAATTTTGGAATCATGCACACACATATAAATGAATAAATGATGACTATGTTAACTGCACACATACAGTGATACTTGTCATAAGGGCACACTGGTTTATTTAATACTTAATGTATATCCAAGGATAGTTACAGTTTTCTGTGTTTCTCAAGTTTACACAATCATTGAACACTATTTTTGAAAAAATATCTCATGAGACTGTTTTCCAAGGCACATACATTTTGAAAGTGGTATGTTAAATTATATAATTTATATAAAATATAAATTAAATTATATTTATAAAGGACTGAAATTTTGAGTTTTATCTCTGAGGACTTCAGTTATCTGTGCTGGAAGCAAATATAAATACTGAAATCATACTACCTTTTGTGGATATCTGTTTTTTCTCATTCTCCAGTAATCATTCCACTTCCTTCCTGAAATGATACCTTGATTTTCCTTTCAGGAACAATCCGTACTCCCCAAATCAACCCACCTGACTTGGATATGGCTCACTGAACCTTCAGCTTCAAGGACAGTAGCATAAACAAGCCCAGCTAATCAATATTTCATCCTACTGGACGCAGTAATTGAAGTCATTGGTTCAGGGGTGAACTCATGATCAAAGTCAGGTGAATGCATATGTTTTGCTCTTAGGAAAGAGAAGCTTTTTGGACCAGGGTTGCTAAACTTGTAGAATGTAAGTAAGTCTGAAGCTGCTGGGAGCACCTTCAGAAAGCCCACCTGAAAATGAAGCCCCGCCAGGAAAGCAGAGCCAAAAGATAGACTCCTCATGAACATATCTGAGTTGCTAAGTCTAGCTGAAGACAAACTATGGCTGAATTTTTCACTTACATCAGCCAATTTCTTTTTCTTACTTAAGCCGTTATTAGTCAGGCTTCAGTCACCTATGACCTGAGAAGTCCTGATTAATGTACTGCTCTAAGGAGGTAGCACTGTTCCCCTGGTGACAAATAGCACAGGTAGTGTGCTTAGGAAAAGTTCATTCACAGTGCTTAGGAGAAGTTAATTCTCTTTCATGAATCTAGTCTGATATCCTTTATCCTAATCTGGAACAAAAAAATGTCATAGGATTCCTGAGAAGGAAATCTCTTTCATCTACAATCAAACAAATGAACCCCAACTTCAGGTTTCTGCTTCTATTACCTTAATTTATCAAGGCCTCACAACTTTCAAAATGCTTCAAATTAAGATCCATTTTATTAGTCTTGTAAATCATAATTAATCTCTTTAAAGCACCTTGAGATTCTCAGGTGAGAGACCAGATAAAAGACAAAGCAACATTATTAAAGAATTTAACCATTATTATTCTTTCAAGGTAAAATACAAGAATAAAAATCTTCAGGGAACATGATAATTACCGAGACACTAATAAAGAGCTGATTAGAAAAAGAGCCTCCTTGTCCCTGAAAATAACAAAATCTTCCAAGAGTTCTCGACAGATGCACGGTTTGTGTTTAATATCCTTTTATTCCTCGCTGCCTCCACCCCCTCAGCCCAAACACACACACACCACAAAGAAAGGGTTTTTGTGCGCATTTGAAAAATGTTCTGCAGAGATCAGGTAATAGTTCCCACACGATGATGGAAATGTCATTTCATGAGACATTTCTCCAAAAAAAGAGCTGCCTGGTAGAGTTGAACGTTTTAGAAACGAGTGATCAAACAACAGGAGAATCACAGAAATATCGGTTCTGACTCCTCATCAGAAAGCTAGAAGCCAAAAAAGCTAGTTTTTTAAAAAACAGAAAAAACCAAATGGCTCATTCTAGACAAACTGCTTATTTGATAGATAGATTTAGGGCATCCCTTGTGATTTAGTGGGTAGGTAAATTGTTGTTGTCCTATAAACAAGTTTAGGAGACACTCAGTGGATGCATCTTTTGCAACCCCCATGTAAGGATTAATTCCTGTGGTGCCACATCACTTCATATAAAGGTCAGGCGAAGAAACACGCCAGCGATAATGATGAAAGAACAGGTCATCTCCTAAGAATTAATGGCTAGAGGGAAGGAATTGATGGTCTTTGGCTCTACCTTCAGCCATTAACCCCAGCTGGCTGTTAATCCTCAGGAAATGCCCTCTGCCTGGGATGTTATTGCTGTTATAAACTACAAATGAAGGAAACTGCACATGCTCAAACATCAGTGCAAAAGATTTAATTTAATGAATAATGCACTTGGAAAAGCATATTCAAGACAACTTACAGAAACAGTTCAGCTGCATGTGATTCAGCCAGCTTGCATTCATCAGCTCCTTTTAGTTTGGTTATAACTGAAGCTACAAATGGTGCCAAAACTAGACTCTGAACCTAACTGGGTTTACGTATGAGTCCTGTGATTGATATTCCATTATTATCAGTCTTCTTGATTAGTGCCATATAATTACAGGGCTTATTGCTTATGTCAGTGAAATTACAGAGAGAAGATTAGCAGCTAGCAGAGAGTTTTACAGACATTTCCAAAGGTCTGTCTGCCCACTGACTAGTTGATGGAGTTGGTATTTTGCTCCCCACCAAACTGTTTGTAAAAAGGAGCTGGGCTATTCCACATGCCTTTCTAAGTGACATTTCCGGAACTATCATCCTTATGCCTGAGGTGATAATTCCCCAAATTGGGTTTGCAACCTGGAAAAAAAAAAAAACAAGAAGCAAAAAACAAAACTCTAATCCTCATAGGCTGCTTGAAATGCCATCTCTGCAGGGCATCATCCTGAAGCAGTACTTCCAGAGTGATATGAAAGGATTAAGAGATAAATAAAGGCATTGGGCACACTCCAAAGTCAATTTGCTCAAATAGCTACCTGTAGGAAAAACAAAAAGTAAAAGTAATACCACATTGGAATTAACAGTGAGGAGAAAATTAGTTGAGGCACAATAAGAACAGTATTAACACATAGGAAGAAATACCCTGGATCAAAATGTAAGATGTCAGTTGAAATTGCAAAAACTCAAAAGAAATTTAGTTTCCTAATGGACACCATTAGGTGATCTTTGCAAAGTGCTGATTTCTGATATGATTCATCTTCAAATCAATAAATCAGGCCAGTTCTGCCTTCTCAAGTAAAGAATAGTAAAAAATTTCTGGAGGGGGAAGTTTCAGAGAGAGAATGTCTAAATCACGTAACAAATTTCGTATGGCATTTTATAAATTGCTATCATTTCCAAACATAATAGCAAGATGCAAGGTAGGCAATTTTCCACCAGTTTTAAAGATAAGGGAACTTTAACTCAGTAATTTCTCAAGACTCTATCAACAGAAAAAGAAAGAAACAAAATTTGAACCCAGGGCTTTCTGAATCCAAAGCCCATGGCCTTCCCACTGCCTTTCTTTAGAAATGATCCTGATAAATGATATTTCATTTTAATCTTGCCTATGATTTTTCATAATGTAGCTCTAAAATATATGTCCGGTCTGATCTTCCAGGACTCCTTGAGCATGCTCCAGTCAAAATGACTTTGGGCCATTCCTGGAAGGTGTCCTCATGATTCCTCCCACACCACTGTCATCACCTATGGAGACCTTACCTATTGTTCAGTGCCTACATACCTCCTTCTCCACAGAGCCTCTCTTAATACCAAGTAAAGGTCATCTTTTCATCTGACCACCCATGTGTCATTACTGAGGAATTGACCTTTGACAAGCTTTCTTATTTCACACGTCTCTGTATATGGAACATAGTCACTGTTAAGTTATAAACCTTTTTTAAGAAATAAGGACTATATACATATATATTAGATCAAGTCTAGCTCTGTCGCCCAAACTAGAGTGTAGTGCCATGATCTTTGTATACTGCAACCTCTGCCTTCCAGATTCAAGTGATTCTCCTGCCTCAGCCTCCCTTGTAGCTGGGATCACAACCACATCTGGCTAGTTTTTTGTGTGTGTTTTAAGTAAACATTAGGTTTCACCACGTTGGTCAGGCAAGTCTCAAATTCCTGACCTCAGGTGATCTGCCCACCTCAGCCTTCCAAAATGCTGGGATTGCAGGTGTGAGTCACCACACCTGCCCAGAAATAAGGATTCATTATATTTAATCTTTGACCTTCATCATTACAACCTCTTACAAAATATTAATAGTTTGTTGAATGAATGAATGAATAAATGAATGAATGAATGCTTCTATCTTCTTACTCATAACTTTTCTGGGTTTCCTGATTAGTATCTATAAGCCAAAGAAAGGCTTCCAACCAATAATCACATATGACTGCTCTAGGTCTTCTTTGAAAACTTTTTCTGATTATATTATTTGGTCTGCATCCCCCAATATAAATCCCTGGCAGCTCTGCCAAACTCTGAGTTCCCTGAGACTCAATAGTTATGTAATCATGAGTGTAGTCAATGACCTGTATAAAAATGATACTACAAAAATGACAAGATGTAAACTTTTGCCAAGAAGACTTCAGTACATGAACAACTAGATGAATCTATATGCATTGCAACTTCACAGAACACAGATTCGAGTCTAACATTTTATTCATCTTCCTTCTTGTAATGGGGTCAGAATGAATTTCAATCTGAATCTCTGAAAACCACGCCATCATACACACCACCACAGTTAATTAGTTCAACTGAAACTCGCAAAATAGAGTATGTGGACATTCTCTAAATCATCGCAGTTGCATCATGAATTGCCTTGGTGACTAATCGAAGTCACTTAAAGAAGCACCTGACAAACCTAACTTGGGGGTTGCAAGAATAAAATAATGAAATTTTCTCTGAGGAAGGAAGTGGCTGCCTCCTCAGTCTCCTCTCCTTGAGTTTCTCCCTAAAAATATGATAGACTCAGTAAGAGTTCCAACTTTGTTTTTATAGTGCAAGGTTGTAGGGCTTCTGATCCTTCAAATGATAAACATGAACCTCCAAAATTAACTCTTGCACAAAGTATACAGGAAACACAAGGGGCATCCATTTAACTCTTAAGGAGACAAGAGAGATTTTCATTGTTCTTTCTTCTACTTCATTGTTAATATTTGGGTGAAATTATGTCCAGATTTTGTAGTCACTTTCATGTCACCCTACATGCATGTAACTCTGAAAATGTTTCCTCTATAATAAAGCGTGTTCCTTCTCATATCCACACTGGCACAGAGGGGTCTCTTGTTGGCAGGATTGTTTTATTCCCCAATGGTGACTACATAAGGAAAATATTATAGATGAATTACAGGCACTTATTCAAGAGTATGGTAGCTTTGTTATGTGCATTTCTTTATCAACAGGAGCACAATGTCTAAGACATATGAGGTTCTCCCTAATCTAGGCAATTCAATCCAAACATATGCCAATTTTGTAGAGAAAAAAAAATGTAGCATAAGTGGGGGAAGAAGAAGGAAAAGAAAAAGGAGGAAAATAAGAAAAGTAAGAGACAAGAAAGGGACCAATTACTAGCAGCAAGAAGAATTTAAGAATATGAAAAAGCAATTCAGGTCCTTGGCTGGTGTCATACAGCTCACCTGTATGGGATCATGATCCATTGAAATATCAAGTCTACATCCAAACATCCAAACATACTAAAATTACATATTAATCAGGTAAGATGGTTGATTAAGTTGCATAGAGAGAGAGAGAGAGAGAGAGAGAAAGAGAGAGAGAGAGAGAGGAGAAAGAAAAATTGTTAATAGCCAGGGGAAGTAATTCATCTTATTGTAACAGCTTGAGAAAATTAGTTCAAAATTCAAATAAATAGCATCATGCAGAAAAAAGATATGGCCATTTCTATATACAGTATAGCAAACTATATATTTTCGTATTTTCATTAGCAGAAAATATGGAGCTAACAAGAATAATACTGGCAGCCAGTTTAAATGTATTTCTGTGAGAGAACTATTAATTAACCTATTAATTAATCTAGACTGATTAAGTTATCTGATCTGTCATCAGTTCTTAAGGGAAGATAATTACTGAAACATTCGGGTTTTCTGATACACTTTCACATCATGTTTACAGAGCTCCTGATTTACTACTGAGCAACCTTGTCATAGTTAGTTTTCCTTTGGAAAAAGATTCTTTTTAATGTCAAACGCCCCCCACCCCTACACATTAAATCTCTTAATGAAAATATCAAAAATAAATCCATTAACTTACAAATATTTTTGTGTGCCAGGCATGGCGCTAATGTTGGTAGCCATTGGTGCCTTTTAGGGGAACAGCAAAATAGTCTCATGTCCCACATTGTTTCATCTTCCTGCATAAGAAACACCAGTCTTTAAGTAGCAGTGGAAGTCAGCATCATCCAGCCCTAGTATATAGAGCTCCTGCATTCTTTGAAGGCTGGCCCTTAGCAAAATAAGTCTCATTTCCTCCTTTTCTTCTGCTTCATAGAAGAAAGGCCCTGAGACACCTCTACTGAGGCATTCTTAGTCCCTGACCCGCTCAGCAAACAATGTATGTGACATGGTTCACTGCTTAACAAATAAAGACACTGAAGGTTGGCTCCATTTTCCTGTGACTCTATGTAACTTGAAATCGGGTCATAAGTGGTGCCTCCTGTGAAAGCAGTAGGTCAAAAAAAACCATTTCACAACTGAATGTGAAGAAATAGTCAGACCCAGACCCATGTTACCATGGCAGTTATGAAGACAAGGAACAGGGGGAAAAAAAAATCAAAATGCAAGATTCTTGTTAAAACAGAAAAGATTTTTGTTCCAGCATCTTTTCATAGGACAAATTTTGGTAGTCAGGCATGTTTCTATCTAAGAAAAGGTGATAAACCTCTTCTCTGTGAATACTTCCTGGGGGTGAGAAATGGATCCTCCTGAGGCCAGTCACAATTTGTAAGGGCAAAATTCTTAACCTCTAGCATTTGATCTAAATGAAACCAAGTTAAAATGAATATTGGAGGCAGACTTGAAGAGTAAAGGGTATAAGCAAAAGGCCTTTTCTTGCAGCTTGCAGAGGCAAAGATATATCATAAGATTTGATTAGGTCAAGCTTTGCAAATTGATTTGATGTTTCTAGGGCCTAGGCAGGGCCCACAAACGAGTAATGCAAATTGAGTAGGCACTGGTGGAGACTATGACTCAAAAGGCAGAATGCATGACCAAATTCAATTTTACAAAACCCTATGGAAGAACAGATCCCTCCCTTGAGGCACTAGTTTACAATGACTGGTATACATTATTTTCTGTGGAGGAGGAATACATGGGTTTGAATCTAGGGTGTTTATAGAGCAAGCTAAGAAGTGACCTACTTTCCTCCTACAGTGTGCCTTACTGAGTAGATCCACACAAGCTCTGGAGCCTCTGAAATCCTGGGCCCTGGGCACTGGGGGGCATTTTTTGCACCCTTTTGCTTTCCCCTGTAAAAAGAAGACTCTATATCAGAACGGCCTGTTTCATCCTGCAAGTACAGCAAACACACAAATCTAAAATGCTGCTACATGCCAACACTTCATGGCCCACTGTTGCACTCACTTGAGCCATAACCCTCACTGGGCTTTGCACCCACTTGAGCCATTACCCTCACTGGGCTTAGAGGAGTTCTCATGTCAGGGAACGTTTCCATGCATTCTCTGCTGTAAGATTCTTGGGGCACCCACCAACTGGCAGATTAATATGTGGGACTGGTCTCGGCAGGCATGAGCAGGAGAGCATCTATGGATCTGAGTAAAGAATTTTCTTTGAGTTGTTTCTCTAGACCTTGGCAATGAATTTTGCTCCATATTATACTTTGTCTTGAATCTCTGCTCTTTTACATCTGAATTTCTTCTTACCTCTTGGTGCTTTGCTGAATCCCTGATGAGATGCGTTTCCTCTTCTACCTCTTAAACATTATGGTTTCCAAGGGTTCTGTTCTCAGCCCATGGCTATTCTGCAGAATCTCCCTGCATGAAAGGAGGAAGAAAAATAACGAGTCTGTTTAAGAAGGGGAAAAATTGTTTCCAGAAGGCAGAGGACTAACGAAACAAAAGCTTGTAATAGGAATCTGCCAAATAACGTAAGAGGAAAGGTGTAAGCTACCTAGAAGTAGCACAGGAGACAACCGGGAATCTGGGAACCAACCGGGAATCTGGGAACCAAAGACTGTGCATGCCAACATCTATTATAAAGTTATAGCTATAACCTTATCATGGATTGAATTGCTACCCTGTGCCAAGCATTTTATGTGCACTTTACATGCATCATCCCATAATGTAATTATCAAGCCAGTTTTACCAGATACTATTCATGCTTTGCTTTACAGAGGAAACTGAGACTCTGAGAGGTTTAGAAAGAACTTCACCCCATCCCCTGGGTAGAGCGGATGAAGGGATTCATCTCAGGGCCAAGCCAAACCTAAAGCTGATTCTCCACAGTATCATTATACATGGATATGGCAATATCTTTGATAAGAATTAATCTTTCTGCCTCAGAAGGTGAAGTCTTTAGCTAGTGATCTCTCTGAGATTCTGGGGGACTACAGAACTCAGGGAGAGCATTGAGCATTGTGAAGGGAAATGAGTCTTTTTCTTCCCCCAACAGTTTCACCCTGACATTCTCTCCTATTTATAGTATTTATAGTAAAATGTCCATACTCTTCCCCAGCGAAGACAGTTGGTAATATTATTCATCAAAACACAGAACTTTTGGGGGCCAGGTTTTAGTAGTAACTTGGTTGACTTTGCTTTACCATTTCAAGAATTCTGATTATCTTTCCTGTTTGAACTCCTGCTTCCTTGTGATAACCTATTTGGGATTGGCCTACTACTTTGATTTGAGGAAAAGCTATGGAATGCTTAACTTTGTGGTCCAGTCCAAGGGAGAATTTTGTCTGGACTTGAATATTTCACTCATGTAGATTTTAAGTAGGAAACCTCCAAGAGAGATGAGAGGTGGTAAGATTTCCAATGTCCTAAGGATGCCTAAGAATGTTGATTCAGTATTAACTCATATTTAGAAATGGCGGAATAAGTTTGTATACACGTGAAGAACACAAGCCCACTAGAGTAAGACAGTAGAGAGCAAATGTAAGTTGTTCCATTACGGATTCTCATATTTTAAGCCTGCCTTCGGGATTAGAAATCAGTCAAGCTATTTAACAGCTCCCCACACCTCGGTGTGAACACAATTCTTCTACTTTCCATGAGCTCTTTTCCTGTGGCATCTCTCTTCCTAGGAAACTGCCTGCTCCTTCTGCCAACAGAGAACAAAGAAAGCTTGGCAGGTAGTGGCAGTTTTTACTGTCTTCCCCCAGCTGCCCTAGAGGCAGCAAGGGCCTGCTGAGCTTCCTGCACAACCACAAATTAGTGTTACCCAAATTTGAAGCAGGCTGAGACGCAGGTAGAACCCGAGAAGGGAGAAAAAAATGTTTCTCCTGCAAGAGCCAGGAGTTGTAGTTTAACTGGGGAGAGGTTCTCTAAAGGAAAAGGTTTGGGTCAAGAGGGCATCACCTGGGACAAAGAGTGCAGATCACTGTAAGGTCTGAGTCATCTGCAGCCAGAGCTCAGGTGCTGCCTTGAAAATTTTAGACAAGCATCACAAATAAAACAGTTCCCTGAAAGTATAGTAAAGTGTACAACAGCAAGACAGAGCCCTCTTTAAAATAAAATTCTAGAATTCTGTAGGGGCTCTGGTTACCTGTGTTATCTGATTAGGCACCAGGGTTTTGATGGGTAGGTAGAGATCCATATATTGGAAATATCTGCATGTAACCCAGGATGTTAAGTTGGCAGTTTTAACTAAGTGACCAGCAGACTACTGATAGTAAATTGAATTTTCAAAGTTGGTAACCACAAATAGTTTTGATGATTTAAAAGACATTTCAAAAAAAAAACACACACAAATAAATTAGTGAATAGGTAAGTAATTGAGAAAAGAAGACAGAAAAAAGATTTGAATAGAATTTATTTGCATAAAGCTGTTCTATAAGATCCATCTCAAGGAAATGGATTTAGTGACCATGGCTGCCTCTCTTCTTACCTCAAGTATAACAAGAGGATGCTCAAAGAAAACACTTGGGGAGTTTGAGATATGTTCCCTGGAGTGTGGGGTGCACACTAGGGTATCTGATGAAGCCTGAGGAAACTGAGAAAAGACCCCAGCTAAAGCAGCCTATGTCAGCACAGTAGAAGGCTGTATGAAAGCATAATTATGCAGGATCTGACAATGTCCAGTCAAGATGTTGTCTACTGGTTACCTGGGCCTGCCATAACAAATTACCATACACGGGGTGGTTTAAAGCAACAGAAATTTGTTTTCTCACAGTTCTGTAAGCCAGAAGTCCAAGATCAAGGTGTCAGTAGGACTGTGCTTCCTCCAAAGGCTGTGGGGGAGAATGTTTCCATGCCTCTTCTAGTTTCTGCTAGCTCCAGGAATTCCTTGCCTGTAGCTGTATAACTACAGTCTTCACCTCTGTCTTCACATTGCCTTGTCCTCTGTCTCTCTTCTCCTTCTGCAGTTCTGTTATAAGGAAACTTGTCATTGGATTTAGGTCCCATTAGGACAATTTAGGATGGTCACATTTCAAGATCTTAATTGAATTACATCCATCAAGACTCTTTTTCTAAGTAAAGTCATATTCACGAGTTCTAGGAGTTAGAATTTTCATATAATTTTTTCGGGGTCACTATTCAACATTGGCCCATTTGACAACTCTGTAGGAATGAGCTGGCTATTTGACAGGAGTGGCTGGTGATTGGCTCCACTGTGGAACTTCCAAAAAATTCTCTGACAATCACCCAAGAAAGAAAGAGAAGTGTAAATTATCACCCAGGCCAGCAAGAACAAAGCCAGCTTACTGACATACTAATCCATAAGACTTTCTTGGATCCCCTTTCTCCTTCTCCCTCTCCTGCTCCAAACCTGATGAGATCAGAATCCTCAGTTAACAAGTTGTGAGAATAGAATGGGAGTGAGAGAAACACCCGTTCACTCTCCAAAGGCAAAGACATCATCTGCTGCTGGGTCTCACTGGGGAAGGGACTCAGAAGTATTACCTTTGAATTAAGGCTGAAGACTTAATCAGTATATGAGATCTGACATTCTAATTTCGAAGTCATGACTGTGTCTCCCATCTTAAATTGACCACAGGACATTTTACGTTCTAAGAATGATCAGAAATATGCTAGGACTGCCTAAAATCTCATCCCGAGACCCAGCACACCCTTTTCCCCAGTGAATATATTTTAAAGAAACAGGAGACGTTAAAACAAAACAAGCAGTAGGTTTTGACTGCTTTTCGTAAGTCTTCATTGCTCAAGGTACTAGTTATACTCATAAACAATATTTGAAAGGATTTCTTGACTCAGAATATTATTAAGATCACCAACGGTATTATTTACTATTTGTTGAGAATTATTGTCCCAGAGTTTGGAAAAAGAAAATGAGAATTAGATTCAGCTTACTCTACAGACCAATATAAAAATGAGCCTTAAAGGATATTCAGTGGGATCTGACATCAACTTTCAATTCGTCCTCATAGGGGAGATGAAACTGAACTCATGTGTTGAAAGATAGGGTTTGGCTTCATTCTGGGTCCTGTCCTGTGTCACAAGCTAACACTGTGCAAAATGATCTGTACTTGGGCTTGGTTCTTTATATCTGCCTTCCTTTATACACTGACTTGAGCAAATATTTTAAAAAGTACTCTTTGTCAAATAATTTTGAAAAAAAACATGCATTTTTCCCCTCCAATACTCTGCAAAAGGCAAATTAGGGCTGTTGTTGCCGCAGCCCTGGGCAATCTGTGCTGAGTGGTGTCTGGATATCTTTGTAGTCACTTTACCAGTGCAATTCTCTCTGTAGGAGTTCAGTATTCTTTCATACACTGGTAAGAGGAAGTGAATTTAAAATGTATTTTTTCATAAATAATCACTTCTTGTTTTGAATGAAGTATTAAAATACATCTCCTGTTATGCTAAACCATACTAATTCCTACCCAATAAATATGCCCCTTGGCAGAAGCTTAAACCAGAAGAAGCTCAAGAGAATGATCACACAATAACTTTCTGCCCAGTATCATTAGGTTACATTATTTAAATAACTATAAGAATTCAAGTGGTAAATAACTACATACGTGTTTGTGGACACAAACAAAACAAAGCATGTTATTTCACAAAATACTGGTGTCATAGAATTGCTAGAAGTTCAAAGTTTAAGAATATAAAAAGTTTAAAGTACAGACACGTGGGAAGCTTTATTTCAAAAAACCTTTAAAAATATATTGAGAACTTTTAATATTAAAACATGGGCTTTTCGTGAGATTGCATTTGATGATATCTGTTAGGTAGTTAACATACTATACACATTGCTGTCCAAGCAGAAGAGAGAAACTCAAATATTTTCCAATCAACTTACTATAACATGAAACAAGAAGGGCAATTTGTTCATTAATCGATAATTAGTTTTTTAAACACCACCTGTACAAGTGGATCCTGCGTACCAGAACCTTATGGCATTTTATATGTAATACCCTTGTAAGACTTTCAGTGTCCACACAAAATCAGAAAGATCAGTTAACAGTGTCCATCTTTGTACCTCTAATCATTATATTGGCTAACAGTTCTAAAGTCTCACTTTGCATCAGGCACACTTTAAAGTGCTTAAAATGCTCTGATTTGTTTAAGCCTTCCAATCAGCCAAAAGCGTGAGACTCTCAAATTCACACAACCAGACAGGGGCAGAATCACAAAATATGTCTCCTTTCCCCTAAGTCCTGCTCAAGAGCAGCCCAGTTCATTGCTCAATTTACTAAACCATTACTTCTTAGAAAAAGAGGGAGCCGTTAATTTATTTTTAAGGAAAGTGATTATTGCTCCAAAGGAAAATTAATTACCCTCCAAGTATCACCATCTGTTTTAATGTTTTCAAGCCTAAAGTTTGAGAAGAGACACAGTAACTTTAATATGTCTCCAATGGTGGGGCCCAAATGACCTTTGTCATTAAGAACACAGAGAAGAATCATCCCATATCGAGAAACTGAAAATGAGAATGCAGTTGTATGTGCCATCAGGGAGTTGCCTCCAGAGCCTGAAAAAATATTCTCCCAATACGCAGAATAGCTACATTTATATCAAGAGGAGCTCAAAAAATTGCGGTCAAGTAGCTCACACATATCATGATACTGCAGAGATGTCACAATTAGAAGAGAATCTGAAATGACAATAGATTCTAGAAAAAATAATTTGAAAGATGTTTTCATTTCATAGGAAAAAAGTTTATCTACCAACAAATTTTCATTATATATTTACTATATGTAGTCATGCTAGTTTCAGATATACATTGGTGAACGAGAAAAGGACTCCTGGCCCTAAGATATGCGTAAGCTACTCTACATGGATTTTCTTCATTTGGCCCTCATATCAATGGTAAGAAGTAAGAATTACTGTGTTTTAGAGATGTGAAAGCTACAGTTAAGAGAGGTTAATATGCTCAAGATATGTATGTTCAGCATAATGTGTCCAAGCTTGTAAATTTTTTGCTATACTTTATTGAAAACTACTATTGCTACTTAAAAGGGTAGAGAGAGATGTCTGAAAGCAGGTGATTTTGATTTTAGTCAAATCATTGCCAGTTATGTTTGCAAGTCTTAGAGCTAATATTTGATCTCAAATTTATCTGACCCAGTCCCTAGGTTCTTAACTACCCAAACCTATATGAGTCTTTTCATACCCAATGTTTTAAATAATTTTAACAATTTTTTCGTATCACTTTAGATTTACAGAAGATTTGCAAGGATAGTACAAAGAATCCTGTGTACCCCTTACCAGGTTTCGGTTTCTCCTAATGTTATCACTTTACATTTGTCAAATATAAAACAATAACATTCATATATTACTATTAACTCAACTCCCGACTTCACTCAGATTTTACTTGTTTCTCCATTAATGTTCTTTTATTGTTCCAGAATCCCATCCAAAATACCATGTTGCATTTACTTGTCATATCTCCTTCATCTCCTCTGGGTTGTGGCACTTTCTCAGACTTTCCTTGTTTTTCATGATCCAGACAGTTTTAGGAAGCACTGTCGAGGTAGTTTGTAAAATGTCCCTCATTTTAATATTTTTTTGACCTAAAATCTTACCTTAGCTCATTGTGAAGCACATCAGTGCACTTTCCCATATTATCGGGTCCACAGAAACTTGAGAAGAGAATTTGGCTAAAATACACTAAGAAAAACTATGCTGAAGCAGGATAAGCAGTGGAACTTTCTAGGTTGATGGAAATGTTCTGTGTCTTGAAGTAGATGCAGGCTTTTAGGCACAGTTTCAGTTCTTCAATGGTAGGAGTTAGTAATTCCAAAACTACATTCTGTACATTCTAGGCTTGAACAACTGATTAAATATGTTGAAGAAAATGGGAACCAGATTTTTTATTGTTGTAGAAGGAAGTTACAAATAAAAGGGAGGAAAAGAAGAACAAAGTACATACAGAAGTTCCAAAGTTATACCAAAAAGAGGTAGTCAAACAGTTCCAACCTGCAGGTCAGATTCCACCTTAGCTTTGTTTTGCTTGAAGCTCACAGTGTTGGCCTCATAGCATATTTTGTTTTGTCTGTTTTTATTAGTTGGTAACAAATTTTAAAAGGCAACCCTTTTTGACCAAGCAACAGGAAAGATCTCAGATATGAAAAAAAAAAAAGCATGATGTTCTGGCCTGTGTGCCACACTCAGCATTTGGCATTTGGTGAGTACTTGTTGCTTTTCCTAGACAGGCTATAAGTTCTCCTGTTTGTCTCGGCTCTCGACTTAAAACCAACTCCTTTCTTTATTTATGTTATCTTTCTACAACTTGGTAAATTATTTGGTTACTAGCTGCTATAAAAGGTTTACAATTTACTAAATAGTTAAACCTTAGCTAAATGAGCAAATTTCTCTTAAAGTTAGATAATAATAAGAGAACAGTGATCAGCCTACAGAAGACAAAGAGTAAACCAATGTAAGATATGTCAAGACAGGCACTGACAATCTCTTCACAGAAGTAAAGGTATTTCTGCACTTGATGGCTGTTTGCTTCCATTCTCCTTGGCCTTTGCCTGAACTCTTTGTGTCAGAAAAAGCCTCACTAGGAAATTGGAATAAAGACAAAGCAAATAAGTTTTGTGTGTCACTTGTCCTTGTTCAGGAAGGTGAATACCACAGGAAAAAATTTTCCTCGCTCAAGTAATCCTTAGTTTGCAGAGTAAAAAGGATTTATGATGAAACCGTGTTGCATCTTCTGCTCTTTGAAGATGAGTAGGGATGGATTCTGTGATATCTCACTGTTAAAACATTCCAAAGAAAGACTACTTACTTATTGATGAGGACTAAGTTTTACTTGCTCACCAACAGACCAGAAACCCCCTTGTCTATGTCCATTTTGGAATTAATGTGTTATATTAAAGGTGGGAGAAAAGGACGATTTTAAACCACAAGGGTTCTAAGGAGGATGAACCTTGATAAAGGAGTAATAAAATGTCAGGATATCTTTTGTGTTTCTAAATGAGTCCTTGTCTTTTTGTTTGCCTGAATAACTGGATGAGTGTTACATATGCAATGGAGGCAGATTTGGGACA
Organism: Chlorocebus sabaeus; assembly: GCF_047675955.1. NCBI lineage: Eukaryota > Metazoa > Chordata > Mammalia > Primates > Cercopithecidae > Chlorocebus > Chlorocebus sabaeus. The sequence goes on from NC_132910.1 coordinate 11,587,970, forward strand.
CGGAGATGGACAAAACTGAATTGTGTCACACAATCGAGTAGGAATTCTGATTCCCCAGAGGCAATCCAGGAGAGAGAGGTAAGAAAAGTATCACGAAATGACAGAAGTGGGACCCTCAGCAGTTGTTGTGGCTAATCAGGCCTGTGAGAACTCACTGTGTGGAATGAACACCAATAATGTCTTATATGGGATTCTAACTTCCCGTAATACACTTTCAATACTTAGCTCTGCCACACACACCCTGCCTAGTGTCTGTGGTTGCTTTGTTAAGGAATCAAGAAGTGCCTGAATTTCCACTGGGGTCAGTGGCAACAATGGCAGGTCAGAGATGAAGAAACTGTAAGGCCAAACCAATGACAAGAAGTCAGTTGAGGTAGGACATTGGAGGCAGGTGACCATGAAAACATAGTCCTTTGAGAATTTACAAAAATCTTTAAAAAGGCAGTGGGCATCCACAAGACAAAGAATGAGGGTGTGACTTGGTCTTGCCTAAATCCAAAGGGGCAAGGTGAGTGCAGCTCACATTTTGGTTACAAATATATTACTCATCCTATGTATCTGGACTGGTGTGAACTAAGACTTATGAGCCTTTTCCAGAGTTGAGTCCTACAGTTCTAACCATCTGCTTTCAAACACCTCTGTGCACCCTCCTATTTTTAAGCCTACGTAGTTTAAAATCATGCATACCAGTAAATCTCTAATAAGCTATCCCACTTATAGTCATCCAGCCTATCCAATTATTCCAGTACCAACACAGTGCTGAGCCTCAACAGGCACCTATTAATGCAATTAAGTAGTTAATTTTTCTAGGATGTGCAGAGCTGTAGCTTTTAACATTCAAATAGTCCTCATACTGCAGTGTCCTGGAAAAATCAAAGCAGCAATATCTTTAAAAATGTCATGGAACTAAAAACTCAAAGCACATAGAAAAAATGCCACCAGCTGTAGACAGTAAAATCTATTCTACCTGACTAGCTACATGTCAAAGAATCAATGCCTGTCCCGAGAGATGAACATGAACTAGTGCGTGAAGTGCTGCATGTTCAAGATTATTAAGATTGCTAAGTGATAATTCACGAAACACTGAACCCAGAGTTACAGTCTTGCTTCCCTTCCAACATTCAGTTCATGGGAAATGACTTTGTCCTTTCCTGACAAGTTCAAATCTCTGCTTCTGTGCTCTCTGCTTCTATCCAGCAGCAATTCATTAATTTAACAAATGCATTTGTTCAGTAAGTATTTACTGAATGCCTATCATGAGATAGGCACTGTGTTATAATGGTAATGCAACAAAGAACATTATCCCTGCCTGCAAGGAGCTTACAAACTAGTGATAAACGGACAATTTACCATACAGGGTGCTCTGATGAGGACAAAAGAAGGAAAGTCATTTCATATAGAGCAACTATGCATATTTCAGCATGGTTCATGCATGTGATACAAAGGTGGTGGCAAGAAATGAAGTTAAAGAGGCAACAATGGACTTGGTCACTAAGAGCTCTGATTATGGGTGCTATTGTGAAGTGAAATAAGAAATATTTCTGGAGTAAGAACCTAATGGAGAATGCAGAGCTAGAAGCAAAAAGACCAGTTATAAGGTAATCAAATAAGGCAATTGTAATGAGGATTAAGATGGTAGAGTGGCAATGGAAATAAATGGGTGGATAACTAACAGAATTTGACTGACTGGAAGGGAGTGCATGAGATTGTAGGAGGAATCAAAGATAATGACCAGCTCCATGGTTTTGATAAGTAATGATAGCCCTTACTAAGCTACAGAGGGAATGTCAGACCTGAAGCTTAGCATTGGTGGAAGAAGAGCAGAGAATTAGAGGTACATGACATAGAAGTAAAAATGTCCAGTAGGTAGAAGAATGTTTTATTAACTAGTATCTTTTCTGTTGAAAGTGTGACATATTTTAATCAAGCTAGCTTTAAGAAAGAGTACAATGTACTATAAATGTAATGGGATAAGGATGCATCTGTACCTCAGTAGCCAGAGCATTTGGGGACCTAAATACCTTCAGGATTCTCTTGGCACTTCTCATCTCTTTTTCTCTATTTATGATTCATTTTTTAAGCTTAAAAGATGACTATTATTGAGATATAATTCACGTAGAATAAACTTCACAATCTCTCATTTATAGACTGGTCCTATCTGCTTACATGGTGTACATGAAAGTAAACATGGCTGCCTACAATTCCCAAATTTTGTACCCTACAATCAGAGATGACATTTAAAATATCTGACCGCCAATCAGAATGGATGGGATTATTTCACAACAATGATGCACATTTGACCTGAGCAACCACCTTGATTCCAGTCCAAGATCTCAGAGAAAGGCTGACCTGACTCTCAGTCTCTAACCCAAAAACTCATGACACAAACTTGTTGGCCAAGCTTGAATCAAGTGCTGGACACATTAACTGTGGTACAAGGAAATGTCATACAATAGCATAGCTTCAACATGCAGATGGAAAGGGAGGGTCATTCCTAGAAAATGGGTCCTCATCAGAAAATCCCTTAGATATTTACCACAGACATCTAAGTGTGAGCTCAGGAGAGATGCTGGCTTTTGGGAGCCATCAGCATGTGGATGGTAATGATGCCATGCAAGAAGATGAAGATCATTTAGGAAGGATGTGTATGGATGAAGGAGAAGGCTAAAGAAAAAGAGCTCCAAGGTCTAAAATTAATGAAATTTGTCAGAGAAAAGGTCACCTTGAGGGGAGCTGAGAAAGAATGACCAAAGGGGTAGGAGGCAAACCAAGAGAATATATAGAGAATATATTGTCAGGAAGCCAGAGAAAGAAAAGGATTCAAGATGGACACTCAATGTAAAATGTTGCAGAAAAATCAAATTCCCTTTCAAATCAGCAAGAAGAGGTCTTTAGGAGCTAAAATAAGAGCAATTTCAACAAAATTGCAGGGACATGAGCAAGAATGTTGAGGGTGGAAGTGTGAGTGGAAAGTGTGAGAATGGGGACAGCATGTGACTGTCATACTCAGAAGAAGCTGGAATCCCTAAAATGCACAAAAATATTTTTGTGTGTGTAGATATATGACTAGTGAGATTTGACACAGCTCTGAGATTGTTTTTATTTACAGTTTTTGACACATTGAATCATGAATTTTGGTTCTGGACCATGTTTTATGCAAATATGGGCTTCCCAGGCTTATGTTCATTGTGAATATGGATTTTTTGTATCAAGGCGATATAAACTATGGAAAAGTATATAAGTAAAATCATAAAGTGTCCATTAAAATCATAATTCATATTACCATATGTTACAATTCTTAATGCATTCTTACTTATATATTATTTCACCAACTGTTTCTAAATGAACAAGAGTGTCTTCCTTAGAAACAACTTAAATTGCTGATATGGTTTGGCCGTGTCCTCACTCAAATCTCATCTTGAATTGTAGCTCCCACAACACCCACGTGTCTTGGGAGGGACCTGGCGGGAGGTAGTTGAATCATAGGGGCAGGTATTTCCCTGGCGGTTCTCATGATAGTGAATAAGTCTCACAAAATCTGATGGTTTTATAAATAGGAGTTTCCCCGCACAAGTTCATTCTTGCCTGCTATCATGTAAGACATGCCTTTCTCCTTTTGCCATGATTGTGAGGCCTCCCCAGTCATGTGGAACTGTGAGTCCATTAAACCTCTTTTTCTTTATAAATTACCCAGTCTCAGGTATATCTTTATCAGCAGTGTGAAAAAGGACTAATACAATTGCCTTATAGACAATGCTGTATTCCTCTGACATTCAACTCACTGGCAAGACCCCTCACCAACCAACAGCTATTGAAATCTATAGTTTGATATAAACTGCACATTCAGGGAAGGCCAACATTTACTCAAGTAACAATCTTCTGTTTCTATGCAAGAAGTCAGACAGACCAAAATACTACTTTGGGGTTTTTAAAAATCTGCATTTAACTCCTCAAAATTGTTTATAGCCTGGTAATTTTAAATTCCATAACTTTCATCACTGTCTCTTGACTCTAAGAATAAGTTTCTTTGATAACTTTTAGCCAAAATGATACATATATGGAATAAGTAGAAACCAAAATGAAAAAATTAAAATGTTCCTCATTGTACCACCCAAATTCAGTTTACCCAAGTCCAAAATACCTGAATCTCCTGAGAGTCTGAAAATATTCTGAGACTGGCATACTGGAAGAGAATGTTTTCTCAAAAGTCACACAAAAATCCTATCAACTCAATACAATTCATTTAGACTTTTAGTGCAAGTCTAATAAGCAAATGCTCTGAGACTCAATTTTCTACTGCTTTAAAGGTGACAATAACTGCAAAAACAGAAATTTCTGCCTGGATCAAGCTATTTCAAAAGTAGCTAACTTTGCTGGATCACCAAGTTAACCCTAATGTATTAGATTAGAGATTTTTCTACTTGAGATGAAAAATATTATTGTCTCATATACCATTTCATATTAAGTACTGATTGACTTAAATGCAGTTTATTATTCTAAGATTAATTTTGTTTGATGCATTAAGTTTTACAGAGAATTCCACCTGCAACCTAGTCAAGTTACTTGAACAAGTTGACAAGATTGGCATTGCATCACTGAGGGAAATACTTTCAGCCCTCAGTTACAGGGGCTCAGGTATATATTTAATAGGTAGGATTGGGCCTTGGACATAAGCAAGACATTGTAAAAAGTCCATTTCTTTCTTTTTAAGGAAAAAAAGTAGTTGAACATGATGGTCACTGGACATTTGCTGATTTGGGGTTAATTTAACGTTGAGTCAAGCCCACACCATGCCCTCAAGTAAACAGAGTCATGTTTTTTTCTGAATGGAATATGTGCTTCTGATCTCTGCGGATGTCCAATAGTCCTCTGTTCTCTACACTGTGCCCCAGAGGCATAAGCAATTCAGAGAAATTAGGTCATTCATGTCCAAGATAACGACCACTTTAGATTTATTATCAGTGATGATGATTGTGTCGCAGTTTATTTTAAGGCCAGTATCCCCCTGTATAGTTTGCAGCAGGGAACTTCCACCTCTGCAGTCCTTTGGCATTGGTAATAGCTTGAGTACTTAACACTTGACACATATCCACAGGGTTTTGAGCAATGCAGGAAAAGTGTAGTCAGTTCCGTAGGGGAGAAATGGTAACATGCATTCAATATTAGTTCAGTTTTTCCTCGTGAACACACAGAGGTTTGAACATAGGCAGCAGCTCTGAGTCCCTGCATGAAAAACGGAGCTGCGATGTGAACTGATGGTTATGAGTAGAGTGGAAGAAAGGAGACAAGAAAAAAACACAGGGAAAAGAGGTCCTCCCCAGGAGTAGCTTAGAGGAGCTCCACAGATGCGTAAAACTGAAGCTGCGTTCAGTTAACTATCGGGATGATTAGTACAAGACCTGCATTTGCATCAGCTGAACCAGATATACAAAGGCACAGAGGGAGGATTATTTCAGAGAAGAGCAAGTAGTCTGAAGGTTGCTTTGGAAAGTGCTAACGTACCTTCTTAGCGGATGATAGAAAGTCACCACCAAATTTCAAGGAATCTAAAATTACTTCGATTCTTGAGCAGTGGAGAGTCAATGAATATTTTTGAGTAGAGGAGTAATGTCACCAGAAGTCAGTTACACCATGGGAGTCATGGATGGTAGAAAATTGTAGAAGAAACAGATCAGAAAGTGAAAACTAGAAGCTCACTTTTGGACATACTAAATTAAGGACAGTTTTTATAAGAGTTTTCGCACCCTTAAAAATATGCCTTTATGAAAAGAGTTTTGATCAAGGGTTTCAAAGGCTTTCAGTAACTTGCTTCTGTTTGGGCAAAGTGTAAATTCTTTTCCTGGTCTATTTGAAGCCAGTTCTTCAGTGTAACCAAGCAAAAATCAACTCAACTGTAAGGAAACAAATGAGGGGAAAAAAAGAAAAAAAAAAGAAAAGAAAAGAAAATTGGCTACTTGGCTAAATTGATCAGTCAATTAACTCAAACAGTCAACCTTGCAGTACCATTCAATCTAGAGCCTCATCTCTTCGGGACTGAAAAAAAAAAGAAAGGTTAAGACCTCTTCCCCCAAGGTTACCATTCTAAAGAATGAAATAATGCTTTTATCAAACAATTAGATCTCTCAACAAAATCAATTACTGATTGTATCCCAGATTCCTGGGAGAACCACTTCACAAAAAGTGGTTCTTTGTAAGTTATCAAGGACAAGAACACAGCAGTTTAAAATCTTTTTTGATAACCGTAATGGTCATTAATGCATGCTTTACAAAATGAAATGCTTTGATCTTTATATTTTCTAAGGAAATGAAAATTTATGGCAAAACGACCGCTGTCTGATTTTTTTAAATGATAAATGCTTTCACCTAATGACTCAGGAAGAGATTTGGTATTATTTCTCTAAAGCATTGATAGCATGACTGATTCTTCTATCTCCTATCTCCTGTACTTAAAGCAACAATATTTAAAACACTGCATTTCCACATACCAAAAAGTCTTAATGCCAGCTTGAGGAGCTATGCTTCTCTCTGGTTTTAAAAAGACTATGGGCACCTGTTTCCTTAAAAAGTAAGAAAATACTTCTTGACTAGGAGCGATGGCTCATGCCTGTAATACCAGCACTTTAGGAGGCCGAGGCAGGCTGATCACCAGAGGCCAGGAGTTTGAGACCAGCCTGGCCAACATGGCAAAACCCCATCTTTACTAAAAATACAAAAAGTAGCAGGGTGTGGTGGCAGGCACCAGTAATTCCAGCTACTAAGGAGGCTAAGGTGGGAGAATCACTTGAATCTGGGAGATGGAGGTTGCAGTGAGCCAAGATTGGGCCACTGCACTCCAGCCTGAGCAACAGAACAAGACTTCATCTCAAAAAAAAAAATAAATAAAATAAAAAAGAAAGAAAAAAGAAAATACTTCTTTCCAGTAAATATAAAAGAAAACCCTGATGTGAACTTGTGATCTTCTTCCTTTGTATCCATTTTAATTTTTTAGCTATAACAAATTATCTTCTCTTTTCTTCTGCTCAGGTAATGAAAGTGTGAAGTATGCTTTAATTCAATAAGTGATTACCCATAGGAAGAAAACCTTGTTCTGGTAAAACTTTTCATGGATTTGGTTTCAAGTGCTGCAATTCTGGAGTGAAACTGCTCCTTTAATTAATGGTTTCCATATCAAAACCAGAAGATATTGGTAATTTTTTTTTTAAGTCATGACTGGTTTTTCAACCTAGTTGCTTTAGGAAAGCAATGGAGAAAATTAAGTTAAACAGAGTAGGGAGGGATTCAGAACCAAGTGCTTTGTTTTAGCCAGCAGAAAACGTGTTTTTTTAAAAAGAAGAATGCTTGTGTCTTTAAGCAATTTCTACACTCTAGTTCAATAAGACCTCACAGATCCCAACAAACTTCCTATTTTGTTATACCCACCTCTTCACATATATTTTTATTTAGTGCCTGTTACTGAAAGCATTTTAGCTTTCTGCTTCTGAGGTTGTTCTATGTGTTAAAGGTTAGAGACAATTTAATCTACATGATCTCTTCTCTAAAAATTTATTTCACAAGACTGATTATCTAAATACTAAAGGAGAAGTACTACAAAAAAGAATTTAGCTGTCTTTTTAAATTACTTTTGTTTGGAGCATTTTATTTTGTGTGTGTGAGTGAATTGAGAGTATATATTTTTATTCTTTAGCCTTTCTTTTGTTAACAGATGGTTTGCCAACATATAGATAAAGTTGTAGGCATTAATATTATTGTGGGGATTTTTTTGTATAGTTACACATACATATTTGGATTTTTTTAAGTAGATGTATTAGTATATTACTAGGATAGCTAGCTTTTAAATCCTTAGAACATGAACAGTCGCATAAAACCTTTAGGATTTCATTCCCCAATTTATCAAAACCTGCGTTACTGGAATTAATCAGGAACCATCTGAGTCAAGAGACATAAGTGACTTGAAAACACAGGTGCTATGGTTTGAATGTGTCCCCCAAAGTTTAGGGTGCTGGAAACTTCATCCCCAAGGCAAAATTGTTGAGAAGTGGAATTTTTAGGAGGCGATGAAATTATAAGGCCTCTGCCCTCACAAATGGATGGATGCCACTATCATGGGAGTGGGTTCCTTATTATGAGAGTCAATTCCAGACAAAACGAGTGAGTTCTGCCCCTTCCTTGCTTTCGCTCTCCTGCTCCCTCACTCTTCCACCTCCTGCCCTGAATGAAGCAGCAGGAAGGTCTTCACCAGATGAGCCCCTCTACCCTGGACTTCCCAGCCCCAAGAACAATAAGAAATAAGTCTGTTCTTTATGGATTAAACTCAGTCTCAGATGTTCTCTTATAGCAGCACAAAATGAACTTAAGATTTGTCACTTCTGTTAGTTTCAGTGCTGATTATCCCCTGCCTGGCCCGAAGTTTTGTTCAGAGCAGGTTTTCAGTAAATGAGTGTCTTTTTAAAAGTTAATAAATGCGCAAGGCCTCATTCTGCTCTGCCTCTGATCAGCTGGATGGCAAATCATTGGACCTCTGCAGGGGTGCAAATTGGCCCCCTTGGGTAAATATCCTATAGTTAGGTTTCGCTTAGTGAGAGCTGTATTCTGTTTTTAATGCCTTTATAGGAGAAACACATTCTCCAAGTCTCTACTGACTAGACTTCACCACTCCCTGTTGTTGTACAACTCAATGGCTTTCTCCAATTAGCTGACCTGCCTGGAACCTGAATTGATTTGAATTTGTAACCCATAACTATATGCTCTCTAAGGGTCTCTAATACTCTTATTTTCAAAAATGTAAGTGAAGTTGGACTATGTTCTTATTGTGCAAGGAAGAAAGCTTAATACTTCTCAACAATGAATCAAAAAATAATAAAATTACAACACTAATAATTGAATTAATTTATAAATGTAAGAGTATGAATGCCAGACAAAGTATCTTCTTTTTTTCTTTCACAAAAGTATACTTATTCCTCACTATCCATGAGGGATTTGTTACAGAATCCCCTCAGATGTCAAAATTCAAGGATGCTCAAGTCCCTTATATGAAATGGCATAATATTTGCGTGTAACTTCTGCACATCCTCCTGTATATTTTACATAATCTCTAGATTACCTATAACACCTAATACAATATACATGCTATATAAATACAATTATTATTTTGTATTTCATATTGTTGTGTTGTTATGTTTTTTCCCAGTATATTTGATTTATAGTTAATTGAATATGCAGATGCAGATACCACAAACAAGATAGGCTGATGGACATTTATCATTGCCTTGGTACATCATGGTGGTTTATCTGTTACTTATGAGACTGTGTCTTGCTTTATTAATTATTATTATGTATAAAACTAAACCACAGATCATAGAATTTCAAATCCTGTAGTTTAGAGAGCTTATATGCCACATAATTTGAGAGTACTTCTTATGGAGAACTTTCAAACATTTTGCCAATTGGAAGGTACACAATAAAATTCTTGAGTGAAATGAACTGTTGGGAAATTATAATTTAATGTAAAATTTTCACCAAAAAAATACATAAGTTGTATTCCTGTAGCAAATAAGAGATCATTGAATGATTACCAATATATTACATTATCTGACATCAAAGAATTATGAAAATTTCTTCACACTGTACATCAAAGGATTAAAAAAACTATCATCTTTTGACATGATTGTATATTTAGAAAACCCCATTGTCTCAGCCCCAAATCTCCTTAAGCTGATAAGCAACTTCAGCAAAGTCTCAGGATACAAAATTAATGTGCAAAAATCACAAGCATTCTTATACACCAGTAACAGACAGAGAGCCAAATCATGAATGAACTCCCATTCACAAAAGCTTCAAAGAGAATAAAATAACTAGGAATCCAACTTACAAGGGATGTAAAGGACCTCTTCAAGGAGAACTACAAACCACTCCTCAGTGAAGTAAAAAAGGACACAAACTAATGGAAGAATATTCCATGCTCATGGATAGGAAGAATCAATATTGTGAAAATGGCCATACTGCCCAAGGTGATTTATAGATTCAGTGCCATCCCCATTAAGCTACCAATGACTTTCCTCACAGAATTGGAAAAAACTGCTTTAAAGTTCAAATGCAACCAAAAAAGACTCCGCATTGCCAAGACAATCCTAAGCCAAAAGAACAAAGCTGGAGGCATCACGCTACCTGACTTCAAACTATACTACAAGGCTACAGTAACCAAAACAGCATGGTACTGGTACCAAAACAGAGATACAGACCAATGGAACTGAACAGAGCCCTCAGAAACAATACCACATATCTACAGCCATCTGATCTTTGACAAACCTGACAAAAACAAGAAATGGGGAAAGGATCCCTATTTAATAAATGGTGCTGGGAAAATTGGCTAGCCATAAGTAGAAAGCTGAAACTGGATCCTTTCCTTACTCCTTATATGAAAATTAATTCAAGATGGATTAGAGACTTAAATGTTAGACCTAAAACCATAAAAACCCTAGAAGAAAGCCTAGGTAATACCATTCAGGACATGGGCATGGCAAGGACTTCATGTCTAAAACACCAAAAGCAATGGCAACAAAAGCCAAAATTGACAAATGGGATCTAATTAGACTAAAGAGCTTCTGCACAGCAAAAGAAACTACCATCAGAGTGAACAGGCAACCTACAGAATGGGAGAAAATTTTTGCAATCTACTCATCTGACAAAGGGCTAATAGCGGAACCTACAAAGAACTCAATCAAATTTACAAAAAAAAAAAAAAAAAAAAAAAAAAACATCAAAAAGTGGTCAAAGGATATGAACAGATATTTCTCAAAAGAAGACATTCATACAGCCAACAGACACAAGAAAAAATGCTCATCATCACTCGCCATCAGAGAAATGCAAATCAAAACTACAATGAGATACCATCTCACACCAGTTAGAATGGCAATCATTTAAAAAATCAGGAAACAACAGGTGCTGGAGAGGATGTGGAGAAATAGGAACACTTTTACACTGTTGGTGGGATTGTAAACTAGTTCAACCATTATGGAAAACAGTGCGGTGATTCCTCAAGGATCTAGAACTAAAAATACCATTTGACCCAGCCATCCCATTACTGGGGATATACCTAAAGGATTATAAGTCATGCTGATATAAAGACACACGCACACATATGTTTATTGCAGCACTATTCACAATAGCAAAGACTTGGAATCAACCCAAATGTCCATTAGTGACAGAATGGATTAAGAAAATGTGGCACATATACACCATGGAATATTGTGCAGCCATAAAAAAGGATGAGTTTCTGTCCTTTGGACGGACATGGATGCAGCTGGAAACCATCATTCTCAGCAAACTATCACAAGAACAGAAAACCAAATGCCGCATGTTCTCACTCGTAGGTGGGAATTGAACAATGAGATCACTTGGACACAGGAAGGGGAGCATCACACACCAGGTCCTATTGTGGGGAGGGGACGGGAGGGATAGCATTAGAAGGTATACCTAATGTAAATGACTAGTTAATAGGTGCAGCACACCAACATGGCACATGTATACATATGTAACAAACCTGCACGTTGTGCACATGTACCCTAGAACTTAAAGTATAAAAAAAACAACTGTCATCTTTAACCATGTACATATTCATGTGATGAATATAATGTAACATATGCCTTACTTTATTTTTTAACTTTTTAGACTTAAAGCAGGTAAAAACTTTCCCATAAAAATAATACATATTTTATTACTTATACATATCAATAGAAATTTCCAGAGACAAATATGTACAATGCTGAAATTTTAAAACTTATTTGTGTATTTTGTTAACATCCTTTTATTTTTTTACCAATTCCTTTAACCGATTTCATGCATTTGATTCTGATACATATATTAAAAAACTAACAGTTAAAATCTTAAAACCAGTCACATATATGGGGATTAGGAAATATTCAGTTACAAAGAAAACATGGAACAGACTCATTCATTCTATAAGTAAGAGTCTCCTCTGTTGATAAAGTATTGCTTACAAAATAATGCATGATTAACACTGAAACAATTGAATTTAAAATACTCCAGCCCAATTGAAGCTGAAGCACTTAGCACAAAAAGCCACTAATTACTTATTTTTTGTTACAATGTCTAGAACAATACAGAAATACACAAAGCAGTTGTGCTAGAGATGTACTTATTATCTCTGTAATTGAAGTTCCAGGCAGAGCACTGTGAGGAGCATATTTATGACATGATCTGACTGGTCCACAGGCTTAGAGTACAATAAACCAAATTTCACACCCTGTTGTTCTCTTTTGGCATTGGCTTTGCTCTGCCTTCTCATTTTGATAAAGGGGTTGATGGTCTCCTGGCTGAGTGCGGTAGATGCCTGAAGGCTGTTAGACAACTGGAATCAATTTATCACTGGGAGGAAGCTTCTTCCACTAATGGAAATGGCAGGTGTCCAGGTCTATGCTTCCAGTAATGTGACTAGCTAATTTTTGTCAGCTACAAGGTGTTGCACATGATAGCATTGTTTAGACTTGTTTGTTTTAGTAGTGGCTCCTTCTCTATTGTGCTGATGTACTGAAACAAGTCTTCTGGAAAAAGATTATTGTGAAAAGTTTCTGGCAAAGAATAAGGGTGAGTATGTAGTTTAGGCTAACATATTTAGAGGAAATTTGTAAGGAGAATCTAAATATAAAAAGGGATTTAGATTCCTTTTTATATTTTTTCAAAATAAATAGGAAGCAGCCTCAGCAACATGGCAAAACCTCATCTCTATGAAAAACTCAAAAAATTATCTGGGCGTGATGGCACACACCTGTAATCCCAGCTACTCAGGAGGCCGATGTGGGAGAATCACTTGAACCTGGGAAGTCTAGGCTGCAGTTAACTGTGATCATGCCACTGCAGCCCCTCTCTGGCTACAGAGTGAGACCCCGTCTCAAAAATAAATAAGAAGGATATACAAATATCTTCAATATATTAGACTGAAAGAAGTTAATGATCATTGGAGTCTGATAGATAAAGGTTTGAAACTCCTACCATTTTCTAATTGATTCCTAATAAACTTAAGCAAGTTATTAAAAGTCTGGATATCAGTCGTTCTGAAAGGGTTTGTTTCTGTCTTTGTTTTGGAGTAATAATACAAACTATAAAAACAAAGCAGACTTTTATAATCATTAAATTAGGTAACATATAGCACAATGCCTGACACACAGGTATACTCAGTGAGCAAAAGAACTTGTCCTACCACCACTTCAAATACATCTACTGTTTGCCTCAACCAAATATGTTATTTGACATATCAAATATTATATCTTCCCAGGTTTCCCAGGGAGCAGGAAGAAACACTGATCCCACTATCCATGTGAGAATGGGGTATAAATACACAGCATTAGGAAACTCTCTGGCTCACACTAACCACCTGGCTTGAGCCAAGGTTTTGTCCACTGCGGGGGGTCAGACACGTCTGGGAATGTCTAATGGACTAGAAGGACAGCCCAACAAAGGAATGTTTGCATGGAAGCTGGTAGCCTCACTGCTGAATCTGAAGATGAACATACATTATGACTTGGCAAATGACATCCTTCAAGGCAACTTTCATGGGGGCTAAAGAAACTCATGGATGGTCATTTATTCCAAGAGGACAAAGAGGAAAGCACAACAAAGAGGTCTGGCAACAAAGCCAGGGATGTGAGTATTGATTGCAAATATATTACTGGAGCAATTAGTCAAACATCTGTGGACTGGACCCACAGACATGTCTGGGCTCTAGTTTAGATAGATAAAGATTTGTAAGTAAATATTTCGAGGATTTCTTCACATTGTAAAATATTGATGCACAAGAGCACCATACTGGGACCTCCAGAACAGTCTATCAAAGAGGAGGGAGACATTTTCTCCTGATTCACTGAGCACCCATCCCAATTTAGGTACTTTGAGGACTGTGGCTCATCCATCGTGGTGCCTGGCCCAGCAGAAGCAGCGCCCCCTGAGACCTTAGTGTCTGGAGAAAACAACAGGGCTAGGAAGGAGGACAGTGGCACCAGGCTGCGGATTTTGCCTATGCCTGGAGCGTCAGTATTAAAATTTGGAGCAAGAAATAATAACATCCTGACTACTATCATTATTATCATGGTCCCATTTGCAGCCCCAGGTTGCTGAAACCTAGAGACTCTTGGTGACATTTTCCAATTCACTTCAAGCTTGATATCATACCCACTGTCAATCCTCCCTTTCTTAACTCACTCTAATTCTTCTCAAAAAGTGAATGGAAGAAAAGCAAAGTAATTACAGGTTCACAATTTTGTATTGTTTGTGTTTTATTTATATGGCTAATTTCATTTCCAGTCCCTCATCTTAAGTAACCCGTACAGTGTTGTGATGGCTGCTTATCATGAGAGAAACTGGTGTGAAAGAAGCCAGGTATTCACAGTCTCTACAGCAAAGAATATGAATTGCCCAGAAATAGAATGGCTTGAAATGTATTTTACTAGTGAGGAGAGCATAACCCACACTTTACTGCGTGTCATCCAGCTAGCTGTCAACTAAATAATACACTTTTCAAAATGAATTGTTTCAAGCAGGAACTTAAAATTCAGCACTTAAATCTTGCTGGTGGGATTTTGTTTAACTTTTAGAGTGCAAACGTTTGATAACCTATCACCTTTTACATTACATTTATTTTTACAGTATCACTTATTTGCTTTAACAAATCTTGCATGTGAAGGATGTAAGAACACAAGTACTTCAGGCAGCCTTCGGATTTCTCCTGCCTTATGTTTTATTCAGCCAATCAACGTGGCTGCCATTCTGTATTGCTAAACACAAGGATGCACGGCAATCCTGCAAGCAGCTAAGAAGGGCACACACACTCCTAAGCTCCAGGATGCATCAGGGAGGAATTGACTCAAACCGAGAAGCTTCATATCCTTTAAGTCCTTTCAAGTAATAGGGTGACATTTCTCATAGTGTCAGGAGCCCTTCGAACATGCTGAATTAGCAGGACAACTTAATGAGGATTAGGCTAATTTGACAGAAGATGTAGAACACCTTCTCCAGACCTCCTCACTTTAATTTCAATCTGATATCCAGTAGCTAAAGGTGAAGGAGGGAGTGACCTTTACCACTAACTTCGAGTCTTCAAGTTAACAGAGCAGAATTGCTCTTCAGATGTCAGGGTAACCACGATGCATGATGTTGATAGGGGTCAAATTGCCCAAGATATATATTTTCATTCACCTCCTTAGAGATTGGACCTGACAAAACTGTAATAGCTTACTGAGTTACAAATGACAATGACATACTGGATATTTTCAAGCACTTTTATTTCTCTTACTTCCTGTGACTGGTTAGAAAAGAAAGCTGTTATTCCATAAGACAATGATTTTGAAATATTTCAAAAGAATTTTCCACAGCAGGTAATTGTATAATGTAGCTTGTGCATCCCCCTATGTTACGTATACATAGAATATTAAAGTCAACAAGTAGGCTGTGCGGGGTGGTTCATGCCTGTAATCCCAACACTTTGGGAGGCCAAGGTGGGAGCACCATTTGAGCCCAAGAGTCCAAGGTTTGAGTGAGCTATAATCATACCACTGCCCTCCACCCTGGGCCAAAAAATGAGACCCTATCTCAAAAAAAAAAAAAAAAAAAAAAAAAAAAAAACAATGAATGTCTAAAGTTCATGGTTCCTTTTCCACAAGTTTAGCTAGAATCTAGATCATGAATGTAGGTCACAGTCTACAAGCATGAATCTAGATCACAGTCCAACAAACCCTTTTCTGTAAAGGGCCACATAGAAATAGTTTCAACTTTTCTGGCCATATGGTCTCTGTCACAACTACAAAGCTCTGGTGTTGTAGAATGAAAGACATTGTGTAAACTAATGGATGTGGCTGCATTGCAATAAAACTTTATTACAGATACTAAAATTTGATTTGATATAATGTTCATGTGTCATGAAATTATTTTTGATTTTGTTAACCATTTGAAAATGTAAAAAGAAAAAAAAAAAAAAAACACCACACACACACTGTTAACTCATAGTGAAATGGCAGAGTTCCCTGATTCCCCTCGAGGGACATGCAGCAGGGGTGTGGCTTGCCTGTTCCATCTCTGGGCAGCTCAAACTCCTTGGGGGAGCATGCAGACAGGCAGGTGCAGAGGCCCGGGCAAGGGCTTTGGGCTCTTGACCCTGTGGTAGTATGTAGGGGTGAGTGCCTGCAACCCCAGTATTACAAAGCTCTTTCAGCTTTGCCATCTGAAGGCAGCTTGAATGTTAATCAGCTCAATGGACTCTCTGCCTTATTGCAAGGACCCAGGGCCAGCGTGACAGCCTTCTGTATCCTGAGCTCTTGCCCAGTATCCTGGAAAAATCAAGTGACATGCAGGCTCGAAGGATCAGTGCAAGGTTTTATTGAGTGGTGGAGGTGGCTCTCAATGAGATGGATAGGGAGCCAGAAGGTGAAGGAGTGGGAGAGATAATCTTACCCTGGAGTTTGGCTGTTCTCTGCGAACTCCTCTTGACATTCAGGCGCCTCTTCCCTCCTTCTCTGCCATCCCGCACTGCCGCTCACTGCTACTGTCCGCTGCTCTCTCCATGTTCAGCCACTTGTGTCCGTGGGTGTGGCAGGCCACAGTGGTTTTGGAAAATGCAACAATCGGGCATGAAAACAGGAGTACCTGTTCTCACTTAGGTCCACAGGTGCAGGCCTGAGAGTTGAGCCCTCATCAAGGACCCCACCCTTCTCTACCCAGCACTTCCCTGCCTCCCTCCCATATCAATAGGCTACACAAAAAACCGGGAGTGGAGCAGATTTCACTCAAGAATATTGTCTAGATATGAAGTTTTAAAAGATTTTCTGAACCTTCAACATGTTATTTCATATTCTTTAAGCTTTAGATGACATTTAATGATTCTGACATTTGAGTATTTATAGAATTTGTTAACCTACTGACATTGCGATCTTGGAAGAACACTAAGTATGTCTCGAAGTTAACGTGCATATGAATCAGTCAGGAGACCGTGTTGAATGCTGACTCAGATTCAGTGAGTCTGAGGTGGGGCCCAGATTCTACAATTCGAACGAGCTCCCCAGTGATGCTCATGCTGTTAGCCTGTGATCCACACTTTGAGCACCAAGGTTTACAGCATGTACAATTGAAATTCAACCAAACATTCTAAGGGCTGGCAATTCAATCAAATAATAAGTATTCATTGAGAGCTTACCACATGTCCACTTCTGTGCGAGGTGCCCAGGGAAATTCTAAAAAATATATATAAAATATAGTCCTTTTCAACAAGATACAATCAAGATAAGCACACAAGCAGCAGAGTAAATTATAAGGAATAAGTTAAGGAGATTTTAAGCGACAAGCAAGTTCAGAGAAACACAATAATAAATGGAATTTGGGAAAGTACCATAGAATAGGTAAGCCTCTATCTGAACCACAAAGAATGATCAGTAAAAGAGAGAGGGAAGACTTAACACAGCATTCCCAAAGTCACGAAAACAGAAATGTGGTGGCTCTAGAATGTCTGTCTAGGAAATAGTTGTGGGGAAGGGGTGGTATCTGAAGTTACTGCTTGGATTATATGTTTGTTCTAGATGACTTGGAAAATTGTGAATGGAAATAAAGGGAGATTAATTGAAACCCTGTATAAGACTCCCCATGGTGCCATTCTACAGGTATCACATGGCAAATCTCCTAAAGACTTAGCTTCTTTCAAAAGTGTTTATTTAGTAACACGTTTAGTTATTCCATGTTTTTATGGTAAACTTGGAGTGGAAGACAGTAGCCTCAACTATTTACTGCAGGAAGTAACGTATTTCAAGTATTTAGTGTTAAGTATATTTATCAGAGCTGAAGTTCCTAATAAGAAGTAATTTAAGTATTATTCTTTGTCTCCCAAGCAAAATGTTTCCTGAAAACCTACTTTTAGAAATTGCTTATTTTAGATTAAGACCGTGCTTCTCAAACTTGGGATATGTGGCAGTGTGCAGGGAATATGGACACTCAACAGGAAAAAAAAAAAAGTGGTACATTTTCCTAGAGTGTCATTTTTCTTAATATAGTGAAAATAACAATTAAACAACTTAGCCATAACCTCAGTGTTGTTTTTATAGTAACCAAACATGTACATATTATGAAATAGGATGCAAAAATTGCATGATTTCTTTTTAAATAATAAATCAAATTATTTCAAATAAATATGGGGCTTGAGCCTAGAGCTCTGGGCTTCCCTTTGAGAGACTGAGGGGATGTATCTTCACTCTCCTCAGTCTTTAGAAGTTCTTTTGTAAAAGCTTAAAAAAGCTTGAATTGATGCCCACCGGTGAGTACTACGCAATAATTAAAGATGAGAGACCAGGATACACGTAACAACTTGGCTGGATCTGAAAAATAGCCTGTGGAGTGAAAGAAGCATGAAAAAGACTGAGCTCTAACACATAGTGTGCCATTTACATAAATTAAGATACCTGTAAATAAAATAGAAATACACAGTCTACAAAAACACAAACAGAATAACAAATTAAATAATACATGAATTAAATCAAACCTCTGCACTTTAGGTTCAAAAGAATTAAAGGGTTAAATCACTACCAACTAGGAAGTGTTTCTTTCTAATGAATATATTTTCCATATTTACCATGAAATCTTCATTAACAGCAAGGTAAGATTTAATTATCAAAGTAAGTTGTGAGAGTTTCAGGAAATAGTAACAGGAAGAGAGCAAGGAAGAGAAGAAAAAAAAAGAAGAGGCATAAAAAATAACTCCAATTGATTTACTATTTTAAGCATTTCAGATATTTGGGCCAAGTCTTTCGCATGCACAGTCTGAGAGAAATACTATTATTATCCCAGTTGACAGATGAAGAAATTGACACTTGGAGAGGTCAAAAAGAAATCTGTCAAGGTCAGTCAGCTTATAAGGGCCTATATTTTTCGTACTTGGATCTGTCTATTCCTGACCCAAGGTCTGAATAACTGCTATGCACGGCTTAGCAGTAGAAGTTCCTGAACACACAGCATAAGATCAGGAGTTACTAGGGCAGAGATACTGACCCATAAGGAGAGAACTGCTCAAGAAAAAGAGAGAGAAGGGAGATGGGGAGAGATGGGGGAAGACACTGCAGAAAATTACACCTTTCACAACTTTATCTTTAGCCAGCCTTAAAGTTTATGATTTTTTTCAAGTTCAGCTATAATTTATTTCCAGCTCCTTACAAACAATTAATATAATATTTTATCTACACACTCAAAACAAACTTTTTTATGACTTCTCAAAAAAAATTACGAAAATTTGAGAAAAACTTATGCCATTTCATTGAAAAAGAGGTATTTTTTGTTATTTTCATAGGGACTTTTTAAGAGAAAGTACTGAGGCCTAATATTAGAAGTTTTAGGTGTTTAACCTGTAGTTCTGTGGCTTATATTGACTCCTGAAGAAGCCTTGGAAATTAACTTAGTATCATACATTATTTAGTCACCATTCTTAAAAAGAAAAATAACAATTACTTTTTAAAGATAGTGTAAGGATCAAAAAGTTAAGTGTCTATATGGTGCTTTGACAGAGAAAAGCACTGTGTCAGTATAAGCAGTCTCTGCTAAGAGACTGCATTCTCTTCTCTTCCACTTTTTAATTATGCCAACCTCAGTCCTTGACTTGGAATTTTAGTTCCTTGATCACACTGACAATCATCTCCCTGCTTCTACCTCAAAGATGATGACTGAGGTCTTTTTTTTTTTTTTTTTTTTTGAGAATGTATGATGTTTTCAATGCTCTTGATGCAACTTCATCACAAGACAACAGCACACAATTCAGCAAAGCCCTAATTGGCAGGTGTGGAATGAATTTTCATATAAAATCCAGTTGTGGATTTCTGCTTTGTTTACCTTCACTAATAATCATACAACTGGGTCCTTATACAAAAATAGTGTACTGAAATATCTCCAACATGTTCATCAAAGAAATTTGGAATTTGTATGTATTGTGGGGTTTTTTTGTTGTTATTATTTTATCAATGTGTACCATTTGATATCCAAAATGCCATGTTTTTCTGTAATTGTTTTGAATTTTTTTAATATCACATATTGCCTAGAATAAATTATATCCTGCCCCTAAAGACTCAAGAACTGCTAAAAACTTTTTACTTAGAAAGCCTAACTTCCTAAACTTGGGAAAAAAACAATCTCCCATAAAGAACAAAGAAGAGATAACAAAATATTTTGTTACTGAGTTGTTTCAAATCTTTAACACAAATGCCATAAAAGCATATCTATTGATATTTCTATGCTAAAGAAAATTATAAATATTTAAAATTATTTAACTGATGATAGCATTTTAATCACAGTGTGTCTACAATTTTCTTAAGGAAGAACAGACCTACTAGAGTGATGACATGGACTGAAGGCTAGAATAAGTTATATTTTTTAGTAACAGTTGCAGCCAAAAGTAATACTTCATGGACTAAAATGCACAGAACATTAACATTCAGCATTTTTGCAGAAAAAACAGCAAGTAGATTTTGAATTGACATTTTCAAGCATATGTTACTTCTGTCAAATGTGAAGTGAACAAGCCTAATCATAATTACACTATCACATTTGGTTAATCTGAGAACATCATTCTAAAACAACATATCAGTAGTTCATCTGTCCATCTACTGTTTCCCAACATCTTGTACTTCTCAACATTGCAAGTGCTCCAAATTGAGCAGAGTGGTGACAAGCTACTGACACTGACATTTATGCCTTAAACATCTACACATATAAAATAGTTCTCCTGTTATTTTCTCAGAGATTCAAACCTTCATGTCAATTTGCTTTCCTTAATTGCTTTTTTGCTTAGTTTTCAAGACTTTTAAAAGCTATTCATAGTGTGAAGCAATGTTTGAAGACGTTTGTCATCTAAAATCGCTTTTATTCTCACTTAACACTTTGAAGCAGAAAGAATTTTTAACATATTAACTAAAACAGTGTGGCTTTAATATAATTAATTAAAAGAGATATTGGGTGAAGATGTAACCATTCACTCATTCATTCATTCATCTATCTGTGCAACAAACTTTTTGAGCACCTACTAGATACTATACTAAGATAATAAAACATAGTTCTGACTCTTACGGATTTCCAAATCTAGTAGGAAAAAATAAGTGAGCAATAATTACAATGAAGTCTGAGAATTGTTGTAATAGAGATTTACATATAACATAGGAAATAGGAATAAAAATTCCACCTGTGTGGGGTGAATGGTTAAGAGATTTGTAGACATCGCAGCTTAACCTATGTATGGTGTGCTTTTTTTTCCCATATAAATTTATCTGTTTTTCAGAATAACTCAGGATTCAACTCTGTCTTTGGAAAATGAGATACTAAAAGAGACAATCATGAAGACAGTTATAGTGTCTAACATACCTTTTCCCAAGGAGGTTATTGCAAAAAACCATTCCATTTTACATTTTTGACTGTTCAAAATAATTTTTTTCATTAACTTAAATATTTAGGAGATAGCCTTACTATCAAGAAAAGAACCTCACAATTTAACTGGAGAGAAAGATTTCTGCACAACTAATCATAATATAAATATAAATAATTATAAAAAGCACAAGAGCAAAACATGACACTTTTCAGGATAAAAAGACAAAAGCAGTTACGCACAGTGGCTCATAGCTGTATAATCCCAGCACCTTGGGAGGCCAAGGCAGGAGGATTGCTTGAGCCTAGAAGTTTGAGACCAGCCTGGGCAACATAGTGAGACCCAATCTCTAAAAAAAGCAAAAAACATATATATATATAGGAAGGCATGGTGGCACATGCCTGCAGTCCCAGCTACTCAGGGGCTGAGGTGGGAAGATTGTTTGAGCCTAGATGATTGAGACTGCAGCAAGCTGTGATTGTGCCACTGCACTCCAGCCTGAGTGACAGAGCAAAACCCTGTTTTGAAAAAATAAATAAACAAAAGTCAAAAATGAGTATCTTGTAGTGGAAAAATACAGATTACATTAGGAGTAAAATTGAGAAATAGAGCTGGAAAAGCAGATTGATGAGAGGTAGCATCTTGAACGAAAGGCTAAGAAATTTGCACTTTTTTCTGTAGTCATCTAGGAAATAATCAATTGTTTCTTAATCACAAAGGTAACATCATAGTATACTTTCAAAATATAATTTATGTAGTAGTTAGAGAATGAATTCAGGAATTAAGAGTTTCCTGTGAAAAGCACAGTAAGAAAACTCTTATTACAAAGAACTAAAGTAGATAAATGGCAGGAAGGAATAGAAAATTTGATAAACATTCCTAGAGGGGTGAGGGCAGCTGGTGAAACTTGAGGATAATGCATCCTGAAAAATCAGGGATAGGGATAATTACAGTAAACCATCATTTTGCAGAAGAGCTTCCCCTGTTGCAATGCTGCAACAAGACTAATTCTGGAAATCTAATCTAAAGAAATTGCCAACACTTCATGGATTTAAGGAAGCATATAAATAATGATAGCTACAACCACTCTCCTGAATGCTTAAGATATCCTAGATAATATGCTAACTGCCTTATATATATATAGTCACATAAATATATTCACATATATATAGTCACATAAATATATTCACATATACATATATATATATATATAAATGAATGGGCAAGGATGTGTTCCTATAAAATTTTATTTACAAAACAGGTGGTAGGCCAGATTTGGCCCTTGAGCCAACCCCTGCTTTAGAGTCAGACAAATCTAGTCTTTGAAACTAGCTCTATTGCATACCAGCCATAGAAATGGCATATATCATATAATCCTTATAACAACAGTGAAAAATAAATAACTACTTTCATTTTACAAATAAAGAAACCTATGCACAGATAAATTACATGACCTTCTAAGAGTCCTATGAATGGCATGCAATAGAGGTAGTTTCAAAGCCTAGATATGTCTGACTCTAAAGCAGGGGTTGGTCCATGGGCCAAATCTGGCCTACCACCTGTTTTGTAAATAAAATTTTATAGGAGCACAGCCATGTCCATTCATTTACATATTGTCTATGTCTGTTTTCATGCTACCTCAACAGAGTTAAGTATTTGTAACAGAAACCAAATATTTGATTTCTAAAACATGTGCCTAAAATATTTACCATCTGGCCTTTAGAAGAAAAGTTTGCCAACCTCTGCTCTACAACTCTCACTCATAACCATTAAACAAATATGTATTGAGTACCTGTTATGTCCCAGGCACTGAGCCAGACACTGTTCCTTATAGCTACTCAGGCAAGCTCTAAGCAGTTAAAAATGGAGGTGACAACAAGAATGCTCCTAACTCTAAAACACTCACCACATTAATAAATAGCCCATCTTGACTTTGACGCTTCTCACCTTGAATGGCACTGCTAGGCAATCCAGGCCATAAATAGAAGAGAGAGCAGTTTTTTCACTATCATTGCTTTCTTATCTGCCCCTAGATATACAGAAAGTCCTTGAGATTTGCAAGAAATGCTACCCAGTCCTTTACAGATCCTCAAATTATCAGATATAACTATAGAAAAAATTCAAGTCAAACATAATTGAACATTCTACATGATTCCTGCAAATCAATAATGAGTCTATAAATACAAGATTAGCAATTATAAAACTATTAAATGAATTTATTAGCAAAATAAAGTTAATAAATTATATCCCATCTAATAGGATATTAAAATAAGACTCTACATTTCAATAAAAAGTACCAGCAATTGGGCAGCAAAGCAAGTGTGAGCAAACTTGCCAGAGCTGAATTTACAGAGAAATGTTTGGAGCATGTTTCTTGACTCTTGTGCTCTTCACTCTGGAGCCCTTCACCCACTTTAAGGGTCAAGAGAGGAAACCAAGGAAGAGGGACATTTGTGAGAAAAACTTCTTTGGAGATGACTGTGTTGTGGATGCCACTCTCTTCTTGGGTCATAGGAGTTGCCCCTATAAAGTATCAAAAGGGAACCTCTAACAATGACTGAGAACAAGAGTCAATTTTAAACATTTACCAGGCCCAGAGACCACAAAAATACCTGAACTAACGAGTTCAAGTTCAGTACAAGTAAGAAAATTCTTGCCCTCTGTAATTATCTATTACAGCATAACGACACCCTGAACTTAGCAACATAGCACAACATCAGTTTTATTATGTTCATGGATTCTGTGAGTTGAATATTCCAACAGTGAACAGTCAGGATGGTGTTTTTGCTCCAAGGTATCAGGACCTTCTTCCAGGAAAACTGGAATGACCAGGGTATTTCAAACAAATAGGAGCTGGGCAAGACCAGACCAGGATAAAGCAAGTTGGATGCCTAGGGAGCAAAATTTAAGGAGGTACTCCCTCTCACTTTCATGCAAGTGTCCACGTTACACTTGGAAGACTCTAAAAGTGAATCTCGCCCTAAATTGTGTGCCTTTGGTGCCTCACTTTCCTGGACATAGTCCTGGTCCTGGGGTCTCATCGAGCTGCTCAAAAGCTGGGTTTTTCTCATCATGATGACTATGTTCTGAGAGACAGCATTCTAAAGAATAATCTATCCCAAGAACACCAAGAAGACACCGCACAGCCTCTTATGACCTAGCCTCACGAGTCCCATAATGTCACTTCCACTGTGCCCTCTTGGGAAAAACAGTCCCAAGTCTACCAAGATCCTAAGGTACTGCAAACATATCCTGCCTCTGAATGAGAACAGCAAAGGATTTGTGTTCGTGTCTGGAAACCACCACCACGTGTTCCTTTCCTCTCCTGTCTCCCTGTGTTTCCATCCCCGAGGAGTCTGAAACTGTCTTTACTCAGCTAGATTAAAAGGACTGAGGAGGGAAAGAGAAAAGGGCTGCCTTCCTTTCCTATTTTAAATGACCTGCCCATGTGGGCCTGATTGGGGGAGTGTAAAAGATTTGACCTTGAATCAAATTCAGGGTTTTACTATCAAGGACAGGGCATTCTAATTTCTTTTTCTTTAAGCCTCAGAACAGCTTGGAAGATTCTAATTTTTAATGCGAATAATCAAAGAGATTGTAAAACTAACTATTACTCAAGATAGACAAGAAAAGCCAGGGAAGTTGACCATATTTTCATCCAGGAATTTAACGGGGTAGTGAGAGATAAAAATAAATCTTGTTTTGATCATATTGCATAAGTATGCCTTTTCATCAAACTGGTTGCATACAACATTACTAGAGTAATATTAACCATAAGCTTATCTGAACTACAAAATGGAAGCAATGGTGATGTGTCATGATGATAGCTGTTGTTTAGCACATGCAGTTTTTGAATGAGGAAGATCATGTTGAAATTCACCATACCTTCGTAGCAGGGTGAAATTAGGAGACTGCAGTGCAACAAGGCCCCCTGATCCTGTGGTGAGTCACTGGTATCAGTGTTGGTAGAAAACGTAAAGCAAAGGACAGAGAAGTTACAGGAGATCTCAGAGAGGCAGAGTGCCAAGGACCAGCCATGGGAGCACTAGGAAAGAACATGATGGCTGGCAACATTTTAACATTTTATCCTGCCTATGTCTGTATGTCCCACTGGACGTTCTGGATGCATCCAATGGTTCTGGAAGTTTTGTGGACACTTGCATGAAAGTGAGAGGGAGTGCCTCCTTAAATCTGCTTTTTGTTTTAAAATTATCATCCTGACTTGCTATGCGGAGAACAGAAAAATAGAAGGGTGTGTGTGACTGTGTGTGGGTGTATCTGTGTGCATTTATGTGTGCGTGTGAAAGAGAGAGAGAGAGAGAGAGCAGGGGTTGAGAAAGAGAGTGAGAAGTTGCAGAAGTAAGCAGAGGTGGGAACAATTAAGCTAGGAGGTGGTTCAGGTGAAAGATAATGTTATTTGGGACTAGGATGTTAGCAGTGGACATAGTGAGAAGTGGTAAAAATTGGCATGTAGCAAAGTTGTCCAAATGTGGGTCCGTGTTGAAGAGAAAACTAAAAGCTAAAAGGACATATTGGTGGACAAATGGTGCGTTGTCTGTGACACTGTTTATGAAAGCATTCTCCGTGGGATGAGCAACAAGTATTACTCTTCATTGTGTGAGATGAGTCTAACCATTTGCACATGTGAAAATCCTCAGATGGAGTTATTTAGTCACAGAAATTCATATCTTCATAGTAATTTTACAAGTTAGAGCAACACCATTACAGAAATCATTTCACTTGTTCTCTGAAATAACTCTGTCTATGCTCATTAAATTGATGCCAAATAAACAAGTTTACTATTTGGTAAAAAATAAAGGAGAGAAGGAATTATAAAGTTTTGCTTTTTCTCTGCCATCTTTTAACATCATGTTAGTTTTTCTGAGTTTGAGTCGATCTCTTTCTTGTTTCTTAGCTTGTTCCACGTGTAGTTTTTAGGACTTTTGTGGTCATTAGCATTTCTCACAGTCTTTCTGGACTTTTAGGCTTGCTGACTCTACTCTTTAGATATGTGCCACTCTTTTGTGCTTGTCCTTGGCCATGTGCCTCTTTTATACGTGATCTTTTATGTCTGAGCTCAAAGAGCTCTCTTTAAATCACATTATGCTTTTTCGATCTTTCCTTGGCTCCCTTTCTGAGATTATCTATGATGGTACAGTCGAGACTCTTGTTTAGGAGCCCTTCATTCCTATGTATTATATCTGTCCAAAGACAGTTTCCAACATTTACTCCAAGCTTTTGGAAACTGCTTTCCTAAAGCTATGGGGTATTTTTTAGTCTTAGTAATGGATCATTGAATTATGTCACATATTGTTAACTCTTCGCAGGATTATATTTCCGTCAGGACACAATACAAGCACTTTCATTATTATACAAATATTTCTTTTTAATTTTTTTGAGACTGAGTCTTGCTCTGTCACCCAGGCTGGAGTGCAGTGGTGTGGTCTCGAGTCACTGCAACCTCCGCTTCCTGAGTTCAAGCGATTCCCCTGCCTCAGCCTCCTGAGTAGCTGGGATTACAGGCATGCACCACCACACCCCATTAATTTTTGTATTTTTAGTAGAATCGGGGTTTCTCCATGTTGGTCAGGCTGGTCTTAAACTCCTGACCTCGTGATCCACCCACCTCTGCCTCCCAAAGTGCTGGGATTACAGATGTGAGTCAACTTTGGTTTACTATTTCAATTTGTTTCAGGTTATAACAGGGACTTGTGTTTCATGTAAAGGCTTTTAATTGGATTTGGTGGTAATCTACCATTGTCAGATTCTACGTTTGCAACTAGTACTGACATATAGAAAAAAAATAGCGCGCGCACACACACATGCACACAAACATGCATGCACAAAGTTAAAAAGTAAAGTTCTTACAGAAATGAGACTAATTCTCCAAAACCAGCAATATTATTAATAAGGATAACATTCAAATGTTTATAGTGTTTCTTCTTCCAGACCCTGTTGCTATATGACAAAGTTTGCAGTTTTGTTTTTTAACAGAAATCATATTGAAAGCAGCATTCTACCCCCCTCCCCCGCAGGGTGTTAACAACAAGGACATCTGCCTTCACATTTCAATCCCATCTCAACTAATGCAGCTTTCACCACACTCATTCGACACTCAATTTTTAAAGTTTTCTTGTTATCAACTTTCCTACACAAAAACTCCTGAAAAAAACCGTGACCAGTAATGAGGATGTGCTCCATCTCCTTTACCTTCAAACAACATGAAACATCTTCATTGCTCGTGGCATATTGTTAGGTTTTACCTCTATTTTTTTTCATCCCTTTCTTTTTCAATTTCAATTATTTCCAATACTCTATAATGTGTTACTGCTTGTCCTTTCTCCACAAATAAAATTTTTTAAATTGATTTCTTGAGTTCAAGAGGTTGAGATATCAAACCAATAAAACAAGTGAGATGCATTACTTTTCAAATGTTTTCCCTTTACTTTTCTTAAAAATATGTAAAAAGGTAGTTTTAAGCTTCTGTACTCTCCTCAGGCACAGCTCCAAAAGAAAACAATGTCATCTAAAAGAGATCAAATTTTTAAAATCAATCTAGCACACTTTAATATGCATTACACATATATCTGGCATATTATCACTTTGTGTTTCCAAGGTCTAGTATTAACACATTTGCCAGGTTTTTATTCCATTTATTTTAAGATACAGTCAAAATAATTTGACAGAGAAACTAAATGATTTTTTAAAATATACCTCCCACTTTTCCAGTTGCCTTGCCTTGAAGGTTATAGATAGATGAAACGTAATAACCAATAACTCAGAATATCTCTTCTCTTTCTGAAGCACAACTGTCATAAAAATATACTCTCCACTTAGGGTTACTATGAGTAATCGATTATAAATGACAAAGAGGAAAATGGATATACTCCCTAGCCAAACATTTTCATCATTAACAATAATAGAAACATTTCTTCCAACAAACCCTTGGGTATTGCTAATACTTAGAACCTGAAAGTCATTTCTTATAGATAGGGCTGGTCTGGCAGGGAAGCTTCCAGGACATTTTTTTTCTTAAAATAATGATTACATAAAATAGTTCAAATATTTTTCCATAAAACATTTGTAAAAATGCTAGGTATAGCTATACTTCAGGGAAACTACTTCAGGAGAAAAGGTACTGTTTCAGGGGTGGAGGATCCAGGGGAAAGTAGTCTATTGTGGAAGTTCATGGTGTAAATCCTTTTGGACTAGTAATTGTCTAAAAAAGGTGATATCTGGGACTTATTTCATAGTAGTGTTCCATGTGCTAGGGGTCAGCTGCTTGATAATTTGACTTCCATACAGGGCTTATTTTTAAAAATTTTAACTTTTATTTTAGATACAGGAAATCATCTGCAGATTTGTTACACAGGAATAGTGTGTAATGTTGAGGTTTAAAGTACAGATCTCACGACCCAAGTAGTGAACATAGTACCCAAGAGATAGTTTTTAGCCCACTCCTCCCCTCCCTCCACCCTCTAGTAGTCCTCAGAGTCTATTGTTCCATATTTATGGAGATGTGTGCTCGATGTTTAGCTCCCAATTATTATTGAGAAGATGCAGTATTTGGTTTTTCTGTTCCGGTGTTAATTTGCTTAGGATCTTGCCCTCTGGTTCCATCCATGTTGCTGCAAAGGACATGATTTCATTCTTTCTATGGCTATACAGTATTCCATGGTGTATATGTACCACATTTTCTTTTTTTTTTTTTTTTTTTTTTTTGAGACAGAGTCTCGCTCTGTTGCCCAGGCTGGAATAAAGTGGTGTGGTCTCAGCTCACTGCAACCTCTGCCTGCTGGGTTCAAGTGATTCTCCTGCCTCAGCCTCCAAAGTAGCTGGGATTACAGGTGCCTGCCACCATGCCCAGCTAATTTTTTGTATTTTTAGTAGGGACAGGGTTTCACCATGTTGGCCAGGTTGGTCTTGAACTCCTGACCTCGTGATCTGCCTGCCTTGGCCTCCCATGTACCACATTTTCTTTATTCAGTCTACCATTGATGGGAACCTGGATTAGTTCCATGACTTTGCTACTGTGAATAGTGCAGTGATGAATATATGAGTGCATGTGTCTTTTTGGTAAAATGAAATATTTTATTTTGGGTATACACCTTGCAGTGGGATTTTTGGAACGAATGGTAGTTCTGTTTTAAGTTATTTGAGAAATCTTCAGACTGCTTTCCACAGTGGCTGAAGTAACTTACATTCCCACCAGCGGTATATAAGCATTCCCTCTTCTCCGCAGCCTCGCCAACATATGATGTTTTTTGACTTTCTAATAATGGCCACCCTGACTGACTTGACATGGTAACTTATTGTGGTTTTGCTTGGCATTTCTCTGATGATTAGTGAAGCTGAGGGTTTCAGCATTTTTTCCTGTTTTTTGGCCACCTATATGTCTCGCTTTGTCACCCAGGCTGGAGTGCAGTGGTGCAATCTCAGCTCACTGCCACCTCTGCTTCCCAGGTTCAAGTGATTCTCCTGCCTCAGCCTCCTGAGTAACTGAGACTACAGGTGTGTGTCACCATGCCCGGCTAATTTTTCTGTATTTTTAGTAGTGACATCATGTTGCCCAGGATGGTCTCAATCTCCTGACTTCGTGATCCACCTGCCTTGGCCTCCCAAACTGCTGGGATTACAGGTATGAGCCACCACGCCTGGCCCCATGTCTTCTATTGAGAAGTGTCTGTTCATGTCCTTTGCACATTTTTAATGGGGTTGTTTCTTACTTGTTAATTTCTTTGTTCTCTATAGATTCTGGATATTAGGTCTTTGTTGGATATATAGTTTGCAAGCATCTTCTCTCATTCTGTAGGTTGTCTGTCTGCTCTGTTGATAGTTTATTTTGCTGTGCAGAAGCTCCTTAGTTTAATTAGGTTCCACTTGTCTCTTTTTGCTTTGAGTAGGCAAAGCAATCCTAAGCAAGAGAACAAAGCCAGAGACATCACACTACTCGACTTCAAACTACACTATAAAGCCATAGTAACTAAAACAGCTTGATAGTGGTACAAAAACAGACACATAGACCAGTGGAATGGGAATAGAAAATTCAGAAGCAAATTGGCACACCTAAAACCATCTGATCTTTGACAAGGCCAACAAAATCAAGCAATGAGGAAAGGACTGTCTATTCAACAAATGGTGCTGGGATAACTGGAGGGTCATATGCAGAAGATTGAAATTGAATCTCTACCTCTCACCACGTACAAAGATTAGCTCAAAATGGATTAAAGATTTAAATATAAGACTTCAAACTTTAAAAATCCTGGAAGACAAGCAAGGAAACACTTTTCTCACATCATCATTGGCATAAAGGAATTTTAAACTGAGCCCACTCATTATCTCCAAGAAAAGAGAGAGTTGGCAGAGTGGGGAAGTACAAGGTGAGTTTCCAGCTACTTCTCTACCTGGAGTATTCTGCTAACTTGACCATGGCACCCTTAGTGACTCGGACTACTTTTTAGTACTCAAATAGTGAGACCAAGAGCAATGAGCACCATATTATTTCTCCTCTAAATGACAGCTGAAGTAAGGTGAAGGCTTGGAGTGGAAATGTGGCTCCTGCCTGACTGAAGTTCCTTTATGTCATCTTTTTGGTTTCAAGACTTCTTCACACTCTTAAAAGCTATTGAGAACCCCAAAAAGCTTTCCTTTATGTGGATTGTATTTGTTGATATTTACATCCAAACTTAAAACTGATAATATTTTTTAATATTTATTAATTTATTTAAAAAATAATTAAACCATCATATATCAATATAAATTTTGTATTTTATGAAAAATAACATGTTTTCCGAAAAGATACTTAAAAGAGTAGCATCAGTTTATATATTTTTAGATCTCCTTAATGTATGACTTAATAAATGACAATTGGATCCTGATAGTTGCTTCTGCATGCCATCTATTGGGTATAAACTTTACTTTATACTTATGAGACAATCAGTGAACAAAAGGCAAAAAAGATTTTATGGAGATAGTTTTGACCTCACAGGCCTCACCTCAACCCCCAAAAGATCACTGAGACTTTCAGGAGTAACTAAATCACATTTTGAGAACCACTGCTCTACACAAAATTCAGTACCATGAAAATAAGGTTGAGAATTCAAAATGCTTATGATAAAATAAGGTAGTCAGAAATAAAATCTCTTCAGTTGAAGGATATATGGGAAAGATTAAAGCTTACCTACAGAAGTATAAGTTTACAAATAACTTACAACTTAAGTCTGGAGGATAATGATCAGGGACTCACAGAGGACCTGATGTTGAACTTTACATAACAGTAGAGACTTGCTTGAAATGAAGACTCACACACACAAGGTTGAACAAGTTTATTGGAGACCAGTGACTCCAGTTGTAAAATATAAAAACATCTGAGCTACAAGGCTTCATAGAAGTCATCTATTACCACCTTTACTCTTTTCTATATGATACAATTGAGGTTCATTCAGATTTCCTCAATCCCAATTAAGCATTCTTTACTCTGCACCAAGTTACAGAACTGAAAAGAAGCATTTCAAATACGCCCACCACAGGCTCATTTTATTTTTCATAACATTTGGAGGAAGGGGTAGTCAGTGATCCCTTTGAATGGTTAATGAAATCTAAGAATCTATTCGTTAGAAAAATATATAGATGCACATATACATAGGTCCCTGAAGCTCAAGTATGAACTATACATTTCCCAGTGAAAATTGTTTATTGTCATCCAGAACATCTCAAATATGAGTTTTTCTACTGGAATCTGAGGATCATGGCTATTATCAAAATGTAGTTTAAGAGATAATGGCATTTCCTGTCACCAAGATGATATAGATAAGAGACTGGCCTCATATCCTGAAGGTAAGAGGATGGATTACATACAGCCCTCTGAAAATTCACTTTCTGACATTGAGTCAGTGGTTCATAGTTTATTCTCTCCTATGAGAATATACTCATACGTATTCCCCTCTAAGAAAATATATATAAATACTCAAATGAGAATACATACTCATACATCATTAAGACATATCAATGATATACAGTGTAGCCAGCTTTCTTAGAGATTATTCTGAGTTTATCAAGTGCAGGAGTGATAGATTATGATCATATCAAATCCCCAATGTAAGGCACACCTTGGAAGTGAAAGAACAATAGTAAATCTTAAACCACTAAGTTTGGAGTTCAACAACAATAAATTATGATGCTCTTTTGTTTGGTAATTTCAGAAGAGAAAATATTGCAGGCAAATTCCACTAATGTACAACAGCTATGTAAGGTAATGAAAGAATAATAGTCTAGACAGATGATGGTTTTAGCTGCAGCAATACCACTGGATGCACTTTCTCTATTTCAAATAAATTCAGTTCAATAGATGTTTATGAGCCAAGATTGTATGCAAGGCACATACTCTAGTAAAATGATCTATTTTGAATCAAAATATTTAAGATGAGGCATTCTACTCTGGTAATCACTTTTTTACAGATAAAGAAACAGAAACAAGTGAGTTTGGTGATGTTTTGAACAAGGTTAGCCTAATTTACTGAAATGTGGGAACAACATCAAAAAGAGAACTAGGTCAAACACTCTCACCATGGTATATGCCCACCAATATTTTTCACCCTTTCTGGGAAACCTTCCCTGACTATTCAAGTAAATCTGATCATTTATCTTCTGTGCCACAATTGGGCCAAGTACATAGATCCATCATTGTAATTACTCACAGTATTACAATTATTTACATCTCCCCATTTATCTGGAAAAGAGATTAAGAGTATGGACACTGAAGCTCCAATCTCAAACACTTACAAGCTGAACGACTTGGAGGAAGTCTCTTTAGCTCTCCATGCTTCAGTTCTTTTTTTAACTTTTTTATTTTTTTATTGTTTATTTCTTTCTTTTTTTTCATGCTTCATTCTCTTTATCTGCAAAGTGGAGTGGATATGGTACCCAAATCATAGAGGTGTTAAGGAGATTTAAATGAGAAAATCTATATAAAATGTTTAGCACAGTGCCTGGAACATGCTAAGAGCTGAAAAATGAGCTGTTGTTATTTTTCTTATTTTTAAGGTATTTCTTGAGTGCCAACAGTATTTCTGGTTCCAAGGATACCTTGGATGTTCAGTCAAAAAAAAATTGTTGGGTATCTAATATATGCTAAGTGCTATGCCAAACACTGGATGTTCACAAAACAGTAAAATACAGTATTTGGCATGATAATAATTGTAATTGAAATGAAGTGATGTTATAATAGTAAACACAAATGAAAATATGATTAACAGCTAGGGAAGGTAGAGACAAATTGCATGGGGAAAGGAAATTCTCCTTATTATCCCCCTTCTTTTTTCTGTATTTCCTTTTGTTGTGGTAAGAAAAACTGAAATTTTCCCTACACTTCTGTAAGGGCTGGAGAGAAATCTAAAGCAAAGGAACGTTATTTGGGCAGAGTGGCATGTGTTTTCAGCTAATATATATGAGCTTGTAATGCAATGCAGAGCAAGAAGGGACAAATGCACCATTAACATAAGGCCAGGAATACTGTTTCACAGAAAAAAAATATAATCAGGTAATCAGAAGAACACAAATTACTCATGTAGATGACAGAGGATGGTCTTTGGAAAATAACATATATTATCACCAATCATTTGTGTCCTATTTCAAGAGGGAACTAAATAAAATCCACTGTGGAGACCCCATTTTCCTTTCCTCAACACACATCTATTTCCAGCTACAGATCAGAGAGTCCCCGTCTTGTGTCCCAGATACTTCATTCCCAAGAGCAATTAAACAAAGTTATCATATCTTCCCTTGGCCACCTGGGTTACATGACTATTAAAACATAACTTCTATGATTTACAAAAATTTTGTTAGGCTTATATTCTTGTAACATGCCCAAAATATAATTATGGCATGAAGAACAATCCTTGGAAGCAATTCCAAATAATTGCATGACAATATGAATATCAGACTAATTATCAGTGATCACATCCAAACAGAAGTCATAAAAAATTTTTAACCAAGGTATATCATTGAACATCAAAAAAAAGTACAGTGCTAGATTTTATGATATGTATATCTGCTCAGTTGAAGGTGAGAAAATGCAATTAACTCCTTTTTCATAGGCCAGTGTATTATTCCCACTATCATTACTTAGCTAAGCTACTTAAGGATAACTGTCCTTTAGAGAAAGGACTCTGATTCTCATTAACTAGATTTCTGACCCATAGAGGAGTTTTAGCATTTATTTTCAGGTAGTTTATTTTTTTCAATTAAGCGCTTCATCAAAATTTAAAGTAGTAGTGTGATTTCGTATTATTTTATCAAAAGTCCTTATTAATAAATCCAATCAGACCATTGGATTAAGTCCAAAAAATAAAGGTCAAGCTTCTTGGCATTGCTGTTCTTCAAAAACGTATTAAAACGTATTCTGAAATATTCTCCAAAGTAGGTTTGCTTTGAGACTGGTTGACTTTGAAATTTAGAAATCAGAATAACCAATAATCATCAGAGCTTCTACAAAATAAGCAAAAAAGTCAGTTAAAGTCGTGTAAGCATGTCATAGACATTATTAATAATCCAATGTGAAAGAGAACCATGATACAGCATACATAATTATAGATAATGGATCCAAGGATACTGTATTTGAGATCATCAAAGAGTGGATTAATAAAGAATGACTGGCATTTACACTCTTTGCTCTTTCAGAGAGAATACAGTAATTGTAGTTTTGGTCAAATCTTTAATAGTGTGCCTTTCAAATTTATTAGCACAATATTTTCAAAATAAAAAATACACATTTGAAGAATGTCTCATATCTTTCCTACAACTTAAAAGAATTTAATGAACTAAAATTCTATTATATTGTAGATCTTTCATATTTACTTTAAAATCTATTATATGTACATTTCAAATGTTATTCGTTCAAGTGATTAGGTCCCCACACCCACACCAAAAGGAAAAGAGTAAATGGCAGGGAAAGCAAAAGAAGGAAATGGTCTCTCCTGTATGCTCTTTAGAAATGAAAGTGCTATGGGTGAGTTACTGCATTTTGTCTTTTTTTGCAGCTTTCCAGATCCCTACCTAGTAAAAAAAAAAAAAAGTTGCTATTAAAGTCTGTGTCGAAGCAGAGAGAAAAAGATCGGAGGCACATTTGCAAAGGTCCAGAGGTGAGAAAGGCAGAGAAGAGCTATGTTCGTGGAATGCCAAGCTGTTCAGAATGTAGGAAGTGCCTGTTGAAAAGAGGGCAGTAAGAACAGGAGGTGAGACTGAGAGGCTGCAAGCCTAAAGAGCATCCTGTGCTGGCTGAGGAGCCTGGGCTTCACACTACAGCAAATGGGAGCCATTTTAATTTTCATTAAAAGAATTTTCAGTTCTGTGCTCTGAAAAGATCTCTCAGGCTGCAGTGTGGACAAGATAAAGGAAACAATATTGGAGGAAGGCAGAGCAATTGGGTGGGGCTATTGCAATAATTTAGGGGAAGATTAACTTGTTATGAACAAAGTTTATGACAGTGAGGATGGAGAGAAGCAGCTGGCTGTGAGAGATATTAAGGAGGTAGAAGCTGCCAGACCTGATGATTGATCCGGCAACAATGAGGTGGAGGCACTAGAATGAACTCGAGGCACTCGAGCTTTTCCCTCCAGCAACAGGATAAATAATACTGCCTTGGTTTCCTTTGGAACATTCAGTAGTGATATCTACAAAGCAGACTGATACACAGATCAAACGCTCAGAAGAATGATCTGGGCTGGAGCTAAAGACCCCAATGGAAGATGCATTTCTTCTGTACTTCTAGAGCAAGTTGTATCTATTTCTATTGTTACATTAATCCTGTTGCTGAAATTATATGTTTACTCCCTGTCTCCTCTGCTAGACCGTGCATTCATTGGAACAGAGATCATTTATATTCATCTTTTTTTCTCCAGTGCCTAACAAGCAATTATTATAATAGCTAACTATGATTGAGAGCTTTTTATTTGCAAGGCAATGTTCTTACATACGTTAATTAATTCAATCCTCACAACAACCTATGAGGTAGTAGTATTATTACTCCCATATTAAGGTGAAGAAACTGAGAGTCAATAAATAAATTTACCACAGTCATGCTGCTAGTAAAACACTGAACATAGATTGTCTGGTCAACAGCCCATGCTATGTCACCTTGGACACACACATAGTAGGCTCTTACCTGTTCATTAAAATAAGTTGACCTGATGATGATATGGAAAATGTGTTAACTAAAGCAATGGAAGAAACGAGAAAAGGGAGCATTGTCAGTGCTTAGAGCTCCTGAGAAGAAAGGAGGTGATAGCAAAAGATGTTAGATAAAATGAACGCCTCTACTGTTACCTAAGTGCAGTGATGGTCAGGACAGCTGGGTTGCTTGGGGTGACTCCTTTTCCCCAGTTATCAAGCTACTACCTTCAGGCTAGAGAGAACAAGCACTAAGTGGAGCATCTCCATTGACTTCTGTGAGCAATAAGGGTTGGCCCACTTCTATTACCTCCTACAGCCTGAGCCCCGCCCAGCACCTGCTCAGTTATTAGGAAGTTCTCACTAACTTGCCTTCACTTGTCAGCCTTTCTCCAGCTTCCTGTTTTCTTCTAAACACCTCATAGGACTTCCCTTGTTTATGCACAAGATGCCAAGGTGCCTGTCACTTCTGATCATCCATAGAAAGGAGCAATCTTTCTTTGCCTGGTTGTTTCTCTGCCTACTACTCCAAAGCCTATTCCAGTCCACTGCATAGTCATAACCATGTTTCAAACATACAAAGCTGATTACATCATTCCCTTGTTAAATCCTTCGGTGGCTTGTTATTACTCTTAGAACAAGGATTTAAATCCCCAAAAAGGCCTACAAAACCCTGCATAATATGGCCCCTCGTTACCTTGGTGCATTCTAGGTCCTCAAAAATTAAATACTATCTGACTTCTGCTCAGTCCTCTTTATTGCTAGATACAAACTTCTGGAATTTCATAGGGTCAGGCTTCATAAGTTACATATTGTGTGAAGGTTTCTCAAGCTTGGCACTATTGACTTTTGAACTAGATAATTCTTTGTTGGAGGAGGGCAGTCCTACACTTCTCAGGGTGTTTAGCAGCATCTCCGGCCTCTACCCACTAGAGGCCAGTAGCATTGACTCCTCCAAGTCATGACAGTCAAAACTGTCTCCAGTCATTGCCAGCTGTCTCACGGTAGGGGGAGCAAAATTACCCCAGGATAACAACTGTCTCAGGGGCTGAAGTGAGAAACTGGTCAGGGAAAGAGAAGAAGATTTGCTTTAAAACAGACAGAATCCCTTTGCAATCCTCTTGATTTTTTTTTGTCTAGATACATGAATGTTTTCATTCCCTATGTGCCACGCCTTTGACATTCCTCAATGTTGTCAGTTAACTTCAAAACAATTGTCTTCTCATGTACTGAATTAACTTCTTAATCATATGTCAATGTCTTTCTCTGTCTTTCTCTTTCTTCTCTTTCTCTCCACCCTCCTCACCTCTGTTTGTGTGTGCGTTTGTGTTTGTCCCTCTCTCTTTCTCCCCCTCTCTCTCAGTCTCATTTCCTCCCAGATGCTAACATTAGCTAGGATCTTTCTCTTCAGCCTACAATTACCCGTATTAGTTATCTAATGTCACTTCATTGCTGCATCATAAACCACACCAGAATTCAGTGGCTGAAAATCATCGGAGGGATGGCTGCTCCTAACTGGGCTTGTCAGGTGTGGTCTGGCTCTCTACCCTCCTATCTCTCGTCCTCCTGGGACTACAGGACTAACCAAGACATGTTCTTCTCATGGTGAGTGCAGAGTATAGCAAGTCCAATTGAGCAAGCACTTTTCAAGCTTTTGGCCATGTCACACCTGGTAACATGCAATTGATCAAAGCATATCATATGAACAAACTCATATAAGGGTAGGAAGAAACCGCAAAGCCACATGGCAAAAGGTGTGGTTACAAAGAAGAATGAGAAACTGAGGCCATTGTAATCTACTGCATGCCCCATTCAAGTTATTATTATTATTTCCAATACTTTAATCAATCCCCTCAGTCTTATACTTGTGCTTTATTTCTCTCCAAAATTAAGAGTAGTCCTGATTGTGCCAGCAAATGTGACAATAAAATAATAGCACAGTCCTCAGCCACTAAGTCGTACATCGTAATATTCAGTGCAGGTGCTAAAGGCTTACCTATCAACTTTCGATTTATAAATAAAACAGATTTGTCCCTTGATGCCATTGTGTAATTTCACTCAATTTTCAGAATAGATGGTGCTTTACTTCTACATGAGAGGAGTAATTATCACTATTTTTAACCTTTGGTTGTACATTTGCCTTCTAAAATTAGTCATTTTCTACAAATGAGATGACTAGGAATGGCTAAAATATAATAATCGAACACCTAACGAAGAGAGTGTTTCATCTGCAGTTTCTCTATTAAAGACAAGAGGTTTGTAAAACATATGTCAATGAAAAGGAGAAGGAAATCTCAAGCAAATCCTTTATGTAGGATAGGTAAGATATCACTACACCACATAATTGTGTTTGTGTCACAACATGCCCAAATATTAATTGTATTTAGCACCAACAAAACCAAATGGCGTATTTCTCTCTAGATTTGGCCTTTATTCTCCTACTGGAATTCTGGATTATCCAAGTTAAAATTCTCATATTTTGCCTTGTATTTTAAAGTTGGAAAACCTGAGCTGGCGAGGCCCATTCCCAGTCTAGCAGTCCCTGTGAGGAGTTAGGCATGCACTTGGTAAAACAGCTGTCCATCTTCCCAAGAAAGAGCAATGGAAGGATTGAAATTAGCAGCCCACAAGGCTTTGGCCCTCTTCTTGCGTGCCTGTTCCTTCTTTTGCTTCATCTGTTCGTCACACTGTCCAAACAATAGTACTGGCTTTATAGCAACCTGGAAAATTACAAAGCTAATCCAGACCCTTAAGCCTTGAGTACTTAACATCTCCATCACCACGTATCACAGGAACATAAACATGATCATGTCCAAGTCAAACTTGCTCTTCTTTCTGTGTTGTCTGTTTCAACAAATAGGTCTACAACCACCCAGTTGCTCCAGAGTAACATCTTTGAATGATTCCTTTTCCCTTAACCCCTGTCTATATCCAAGCCTCTCCAAATACATTGAGTTCCTTCTCCCAAGTGTTACGTGATCACCTTTCCTCTCTCTCTTTGCCATCATCCTTAGTCCAATCCAAAAGTAAACTTTCACTGGAAAATTACAGTACTTTCCACCTTATCTCCTCGCATTAAATCTCATCCTCCTCTAATCCATTCTATAGGCTATGGGGCCTTGTTAAAAAGTAAATCTAAGCATTTCTCTTCCTGTCTTAAAATTCCACAAAGCCTTTCC
Source organism: Chlorocebus sabaeus (assembly GCF_047675955.1). Classification (NCBI taxonomy): domain Eukaryota; kingdom Metazoa; phylum Chordata; class Mammalia; order Primates; family Cercopithecidae; genus Chlorocebus; species Chlorocebus sabaeus. Next base: position 11,627,702 of record NC_132910.1, read on the forward strand.
TCTGTCCATAGGAGGCAGTTCAAAATCCTTTATCTAGATTTTTGACTCGTTTCACAAGGTAACTGCAGTGATAGTAAAATAGAAGTTTACTAAAGAAATTTATGGCAGCACAAGTGACTTCATTGGTCTCCCCACATAAGTCAAAAGTTGTCTCAAGTTGTCCACCTCTAGGAAAAGGAAAGCTCTGCTCTTTAGGCTGCCTTCCTAATAGGAGCTGAGTGACAAGAAAGCATTTGTAGATTCGTAGGAAACTGGAGAAGACAGGTATTCTAATCTACCTCCCATTATAGTACCTGATACTTAATAGGTATCCAATAAATGTTTGTTGAATTAATTAAAAGTGTTGTAACAATGATGTTATTATTCTTGCATTAGGAGAAAAGAAAATTAAGGTCGGTTAAGTTCCTTGACAAAGACTGGAGAGCTTGCAAATGAGTGAGCCAGCAGATCTCAGAGGCAGCATCTGCAAGGTTCAGTCTGTGTATAGAAACACACATCCCTTCTCTGTTACCTTACTCCACAGAACCCTGGAAAGTGCAACCAGCAAGAAGGTTATATCCTGACATGATGGAGCTAACCGTGATGTATTTGAACCTAGAAAATATTGGGGGATTTAAAAGAAACTTCAAAGAAGTAAAATATTCCAATTCAATACAACGACATCTGCTATAAGCTGAAGTTAAGAAAGACAATGGTATGGAGCATGGAACTCACACTCTACTAGAAAAGATAGGCATGTAAACAAATGACTGTAATAAAATATCACGAAACAATAAACAAATGACTAAGATAAATATCATGAGATAACGTGACCCATTCCTCCATCCTCTGCAGAGTGGGGGCGCTTTAAAAATCTGGCCTGCAAATATCAAAAATGCTGTAGCTCACTTGGGAAATACGTATTTGCCCAAAGAAGACCAATCCTGGGTAAGTTGTGAGGTATTGAAGAACAGCGAAAGGTCTCATTAAGCCCCATTTCTACACTGAGACCTCTCAAAGGGTAGCTCCAGCTCAGATTTTCCTGCTGAGCTACAGACCAGTACATCCTCCTGGATGTCCCTCAGGTAAGAAAGTTAAGTTCTCTGTGGAAATTATCATCTTCTCTCCCAAGTCTGTTTCTCTTCCTGCATTTCCATTTGCAATGCCGGTGTGGAGCAGCCGTGTCCGCCCTGGGAGGCATTCTGGACATGGCCCATAGCAAAGCTAGCTTACCTCTGCACAATCAAACTGATCCCATTCATCACCAAGGGGAAAAAAGTCCATCCCTGATTCCATTTTTCTTCAATATACATTCCAGACACCTTCGAATTCCTTGGTTCTACTTGCACCACTACCTGGCGCTGAGCCCTAGTCGGTTTCCTCCGATCACTTCCATTGCCTGCTGCACATGCCTCTCTCCAAGCAGCGCCACAGAGTTTTGTGGTCATCTTCTTATCCTCCAACTTTTTTAGCACCAGGACTAGGGCTTCATACAGGTTTAGTGGCAATAGTTATGTATTAGTCAAATGAATGAAGGAATGAAAGTCAAAGTTTTAGGGTCATTGTTTACTGGCTGTGACATCTTGGACAGGTAATCACCTAACCTCTCATTTACCTTAAGTCTCTCATCTCTAAAATGGCAATTGTATCCATCCTTCTAAGCCACTGTGAGGATTTTAAAAATGTTACATAAGTGAATGGACTGTGTAACAAATAAAGTGCCATGTAGCATAAGTTGCTGTTTTAATTTTGGTACTTTATTAGGTAATCCTATCATTTTGAGACTGGTTAAAAAAAAAAGAAAAAAAGAAAAAATCCAGTATCTGTTTAAGAATAAGCCTTCAAAATTTCTTGGTGAACAGAATTTTAGGACATAAAGTTGTGCATGCCAGTGTCATCAGTGCCCTTAATTACAGAGACACTAGAAGTGGCTGAGTTGTCAGGGTTCTAAGAGTACAATTTCTCCCCACTCCACCACTCTATTTACATAGAGAGTTCTCATGTACTTGCAGTTTGGTAGGGGAAGAGAAGTGGAAAATGATACAAGGCATTATAACAAAGTCCACTTTTAAATAATTATAACGAGTTAATTACATTGACATTTCTCAGCAAGGATTAAGTAAATCAGAAGGAAAAAGCGGATGAGAAAGTAAAAAGCAAGGGATGGACTACAAGAGCATCCCTTTTGTCTTTCATTCAGGAGTATAATTAAATTAAGTAGGATTGATTGAGTGTCAAACATCTGTGGGAGTCATTTCCTAACTTCATTAATGCTATTGTGCCTGAAGACACCTCAGTGGTAATTTCTCTCACAAGTATCTAATGAGAGTCTAGCGATGTGATAGGAAAGCATGACACCCAGACACTGTGTCCTATGCGGCTGCCTGTCTGTAGGTGAGGAATTTATTAGGAATGTGGCCTGGCAACAGCAAAGCTTATATTATCCACCTCAGCAGTGGGAGTGGGGCAGCAGGCAGCAGAGAGCGGGGGTAATGGAGTCATAAAGTTGAGAGTTTAGACAGCAAGCATAACAGAATAAAAACAGAACTGCTAAGGAGAACTAAATGGTCATAAAATAGATCATATATAATGAGGTACAGCAGATAATGAGGTGCATTTATATGGAAAACACTAAATAAAAATTATGACCATTCTCTCTTTAACCCCGTAACCATCAGAGCTTCTCTCAGCAGCTGGGTTTGCAAGGTAAACTAGGGAGAGTGAATTAATTGGAAGGAGAAAAATATATATTGGCCAGCTTAGATCATTATTGCAAGCATTGCTAATTACACAGTGGGCCCCAGTAGAATACTTGGCACTGGGAAAAACATTATGAAAAATCTTTAATTCCTATCCTTTTTGTAGAATTATGATAAAATATTATAATACTGCTATATAAAGCAATTAAATAGGGATAAATGTAAGTTTGCTTCTGTTTTATTCATTTTACCATTGCGATTAGAAGTTGCCTGCTTCCAAGCTTTGTTCATTCATTCATTTATCAGTTAATGAGCATTTACTATGTAGTGGGAGTTCTGGCCGGCTCTAAGGATGCCAAATTGTAAGAGAACAGTCTCTGCCTTTGAGGAGCTTTTAGTCCCATGCAGAAAACTTACAAGCAATCAAATCACTAAAATAAAAATTTAAGTGAACAAATAGAGGTAAGCACCGAGTCCCTTGGGAGCACGGAGAATGCAACACTTGGAAGGACACAGAGTACTAAAAAATGAAACCAGCTTGATTTGAGATGTCCTGGTAGACAAAGGAGAGGAGAAGAGAAGGATAGGTTTCAACTTGAGAAAACAGCATTTGTAAAGATACCCGGGTGTGACATGGCAAGACAAGATTAAGGAAGAACCAGGAAAAATTTAAAAAAAAAAAAAAAAAAAAGGACCAATATAAGGGGAAAACCTGAGTTCTGAGGTTAGAGAACCCAGCTATGAAGCAGAGCAAAGATTTTTATCTTGCTGTCTCTCCCCCTCTCTCTCACATCCCCCACAACATAAATGGACATCTCTCAACATAGCATATGCCCCTCTGGCAAGGTAATCTACACTTGCAGAACTAAAGCTAGAAATGTATCAATTTCACTGAATTTTCAGTAATCTCTAGGCACTAGTACCATCTGAAAGTTTCTTTGATATATGATACTAATGATATACATGATTACATGTATATCATGTACACAGTATTTCATGTATAACATGAACACAGCAGCTCTGCAGTTTTATAAAGTTTTCCTCATTTAAGATTTCACCAGCCGGGCGCGGTGGCTCATGCCTGTAATCCCAGCATTTTGGAAGGCTGAAGTAGGCAGATCACAAGGTCAGCAGATCGAGACCATCCTGGCAAGCATGGTGAAACCCCGTCTCTACTAAAATACAAAAAATTAACCAGGCGTGATGGTGCGTGCCTGTAGTTCCAGCTACTCGAGAGGCTGAGGCAGGAGAACAGCTTGATCCTGGGAGGCGGAGCTTGTAGTGAGCCGAGATCATGCCACTGCACTCCAGCCTGGGAGACAGAGCGAGACACCATCTCAAAAAAAAAAAAAAAAAAAAAAAAAAAAAAGATTTTCAAAAATTCAATTTCAGGCCAGGCACGGTGGCTTGTGCCTGTAATCCCAGCACTTTGGGAGGCCAAGGCTGGCGGATCACCTGCGGTCAGGAGTTCAAGACTAGTCTGACCAATGTGGTGAAACTCCATCTCCACCAAATACAAAAAATTAGCCAGGAGCATTGGTCTCCCTGTAATCCCAGCTACTTGGGAGGCTGAAGCAGGAGAATCTCTGGAACCTGGGAGAGGGAGGCTGCAGTCAGCAGAGATTGTGCCATTGCACGCCAGCCTGGGCAACAAAAGCGAAACTTGGTCTCAAAAAAAAAAAAAAAAAAAAAAAATCCATTTTATTTTTCTCAGGGGCTAGAATGGCAAAGATGAAACCAAGAATGCAAATATCTTATCCAGAAAAATATATGGCATGAGGCCTACTTGTCTGCACTAAGTGCCTCAAGGGGTATGACTTAGTCAGACCACAACTCCATAGAACTTAATGAAGCAGAACACTTTAGTGAAAAGGGAAAAGAAGAAAGAAAATAAAGAAGGAAGGAAAAGGGGAGCAAAGGTAAGAAATGGCCTCTTGGTTTTATGTAGCTAACTAGAGCCAGGATTAACTCTCCTTCTTAAATCTATGTGCACTCTGGCTCCACAGGAGAACAGCCTGCGCTCCTCAGGACTTGCGAAATATTAAAATGTCACTCACTGTGACTTAAAGCCAGTCTTCCTCCGCATTCATGGACGCCAATAAAGCAAATCACTGAAGATGGGCATCACAAGAAATTGTTACTAATTCTCTAAATTAGAAAATGTGAACATGTTGGCAGATTAATAATCAAAACTGACAGAATAATTGAGCCACTAAGGGAAGAGACTGGTAGAGCAGTGAGAACATCTATTTAATCACAAAAGGAACTTAAGGGGAATGGCACAGATCAGTCAGAAACTATTCTTCTGAAGAATTTTCTAACATGAATTTTAAAAAGCCCTACAAGTCAGCAAACTAAAACCATGAGGCTTCCATAAATCAAATACCTAACTTCTTTACTTCAGTATTCACAAACCAAATGTTAGGGGAATAAAAAGCAGAACATGTTTGAGGCATATGTTAAACAAAGGTGTTAAACATATGGATTTTGACATATTTAAATCTGAACTAAAAGAACGACCACTTGTAATACATCCAGCTCCTGGAATTACTAAATTCAGAAAGACAATTTCTGTGTTTATGTGTGTGTGTTGGAGTGTATGTGTGTATGTATGTGTATACATTTTTTTCATAACATCTTAAATTTTTTAAACTATTTAACCATTTTTACTAACCCACAAAATAAAACAAATCTCTCATACTCACTACTGGCAATGAAGTGATACATCACAATACAAGCCAGGGTCGTTAATTTTAGCCATGCAGTAACAGCTTGTAGAATGATCTTTAGATGATATTTACTATGACGGCCAGGCATTTTCATCTCAGTCTCCCCTAACCCGAATCTGCTGGCCTACAGTAATTTGCCTAGCTGCATACGTGTTTCTCAACCCAAGCTTCTTTCCAGAAACCAACTCTTACTCACTCCTTATTACCGTTCTTTTAGTCACCTAGGCTAGGAAAGATTGTGTTATCATTAATTTTTTTCTCTCCTTTACTTTCCACATTCATCTAAAGCAAGACTGGAATTTCTCTAGCACTTTTCCCTTCTCTTCTTATTCCACTTTACAAACTAGCCTTCTCTTTCATTCCACTAAATAAAAAGAGATGCTTTAACACACCTCTATAAAGTGTCTGACATGTAAGAGAAGTTGGATCATGTGAGTTCCCTTATCTGGCTTTCCCTTCCATTTTCTGGCCTGAGCTCTAAACCATCTAAAGTACAACTCTGATCAGATTATCCCCCTGCTCAAACACCTCCAGGGCACCTCTTTGCTGAAGTATGGCTCATTCAGCGGAGAATTCAAGTTTCTGGTTGCCATTCATCCTTTCAATTTTCTTTCTTACTGCTGTCTTATATACAGCCCTTATGCACAGTCAAATCAAACAATCACCCAGGGGCCAACACAAATATAGCTGAGCTTTAACCCTAACTAGCCAAGCTCCCACTGGAAATGATTAAATAACCGGTTATTTAACTGTAAAAAAAAAGTGGAGACTGAGCTTAGTTATCTTAAAATTAAATGTATTGCTTTGTTTAGTTGACGTCTCTTAAAGAGAATAAACATCAACAATGAATATGTTACATACTTGTACCCCAATAAACCAGAACATTTATCTATACCATGGGTCAGCAAAGTATGACCCACAGGCCAAATCTGCTGTTTTTGTATAGCCTGCACACTAAGAATGGGTTTTACATTTTTAAATTATTTTTGGTTTGTTTGGTTGATTGGTGAGTTGTTTGTTTGTTAGTCTGTTTTGAGACAGGGTCTCGCTCTGTTTCTCAGGGTGGAGTGCCGCGGGGTAATCACCACCCACCGCAGCCTGGAAATCCCAGGTTCAAGTGATCCTCCTGCCTCAGCCTTTTAAGTAGCTGAGACTACAGGCACATGCCACCATGCCCACCTAGTTTATTATTATTATTATTACTTGTAACTAGTATTTTTTTATTTTTGGTAGATTTTATTTGTTGACACTATACTGTCCAGGCTGATCTCAAACTCCTGTGCTCAAGCGATCCTCCCACCTCAGCCTCACAAAGTACTGGAATTATAGTATGAGCCAACATGCTCAGCCTAAATTGTTTAAAAAAAAAACACTAATGCATCATGACACATGAATAATATATGAATTTCAAATTTTAATGTTCACAAATAAAGTTTTATTAGAACACTACCATACTCATTCAACTACAAGAGAGTTCAGTACTTGCGACATACACCATAGGCTCTCTGTCTACCAGCTGATCCTTTAAAAACAAAAAATTTGTTAACCCTTGATCTATACCATTAATTAAGTACTTAACTCATACTTCTTAGAATTAATATTTTTGCTTGTATATATTTCCTATTCCACCAACTTCCTTTAAGCCCTTCAAAAATATAAACCTTCCTGCTACCTTTTAATATTCTGGTCTAGCACATGCATTTTCCATAGTTGATATTCAAAAGATGTTTGCTCATGAGTTTGAGCCTAGTCTACAAATAGGTATAGATGAGAACATGGATGGATTCTTCTGGGCCAACTGGGGAAAAGGAAACAAGCAGCAGGCTTATTAACTATAGTCTTGATTGTAGAAGATGGTGCTGATTCTCTTATTTTAAAAAATGGTTGGCTATTTGCTAATACCCATTTGAGTGTTTCCCAGAAATGCTTTTTCATCTTTCTTGTACTGTTGCACTTAGAAGTAACACAATGCCATTTTGATATCTTAGCTTTTATTGCCATCACTTTTACTAAATTTCAACTTTGACCTAATTACCCCTGACCAAAAACTGTAAGTCTGGAACACAGCTCTTGGAAGAGTAAAGGTCTAAAACCCAAATATGTCATAGAAGAGGGAATAATGTTCCTAAATGACACCAACATAAGTGACCAGTTGGATTGTTTCAGTTCAATGACACGGTGATTCTTCAGGGAAAAAAATAAAATTGATCATTTGGCTGAATTTGCTTAATTCTATCCAAATACTCTACTTGGCAGCACTGTGTAGAAAATATATCTTGATTATTCAAATGACAATGCCCCTCCATCAAGCACAATGTATGTGTGTGCAAATATATGTGTATCTTATATTTACATATACTTATACACACATATATGTGTATCTTAAGGTGACCAGAAAAAGAGCAATATTCAATCCAAAACATCACCATGAAGTATATTTTACACTTTTGAGCCCATGCAGACTTTGCCAGTGATTTTCTATTCTTTCTTCCCCTGAATCTCCAGAATCTGTCTGAGCTGTCAGCAATGCTATGCCAATTGTTTACAAAACCGATCTCATTCACAGGGGAGATAGAAGCTTGATCCAGTACTCAGAGAAGCTGAGAAAGAAAAACAAAAAAGAAACACTGACAGATTTTTATTTGAAGTAGTAAAATCTAAAGAATAAATGAGATATCAGCAGAATTTCTCTTTTTTTGGTTATAGGCTTATACTAAGAAATAATGTCACAATATTCTTTAGCCTGAGAAACACTTTCCATAGCAGGATTCTTGAGATAAGACAAATTAATACATAATGAATTGTAAAACCTCAGCATCTGTTGTAATTTCCTTTTCTTTCCTCCACTGTACTTTGTTGTCTCTTCCATACTTCTCAAAATTTTGCCAGCAGTTTTAATGTAAGACCATGTCAAAATCACTCAAAGTATTTCAAAAGTTTCAAATGATCTCTGCTGGTCTTTTCATGTTGGTTGTAAAGAGAATTATAAACACACAGTTTCAACACTTGTTCCAAATATATCATATACATGAAGTTTCATGATTGCATTGCCCTCAGTAAATCTAATATGGAGTTGAGTTGTGCAGTGGAGTGTATTTAGAAAAATATTAATTCCAAGGAAGTTGGTAGAAGCTGATGTTTACTATATAACTTTATTACTTAGGTACCTTGGTCTTGTGAAATATCGGCTTTCTTCCTAAACATACTTTCAGGAGAAAATACTTTAGGGGCAGAGAAAACAACTATTGTTTCTGATTCCCAAGAATTTATTCATCCTACTTTGTATGCAGCACGCTCATCTTTATATGGGGACTCACCCTTCCTTCATTCACAAACCTCATGGCTGCTATGGAGCTAAGCCCACTTCCAGTTTCTGGAGTAGCATGTGATCCCAACCTGACCGATCAGATCACCTCCTTCCTCTAGAGACAGGAATTGGTTCAGCTTTGAGCACACGGTTCGAGTTGAGTCAGTCATGTCCAAGCAGTGCCAGCCCTGTGCCCTGACTAATGGCGTGCTTACTCTAAGAAACTGTGAGGCTGATGTTGCACCCTAACGGGGAACCTATCAGTGAATGGAGTCAATGCCAAAAAGGTTGTGTGGAGAAATAAAGAGCGATCTTGTCCTGGTGGAAATCATTTGAGTCCTATGTTGCCCAAAGAAACTTATTCCCGGACATTTTGATTTTATGAGGAAAAAAAAAAAAAAAAACCTTCACATTATTCTGAGTTGAGCATTCTGTCACTGCTATTTTAAAAGTCCCAATACAGAAATTAGGGTCCTTGCTTTTTCCTGATCCCATAATAAGTAAAAACTCTTGTGCTTTTTTACACCTCCACCTAGGTTATCAGGTTCTCGTTCCCATGATTTAGGATGCTTCCAAGAACAAGCAGAGATCCCTATTCCTGAAATATTTTTGACTAGCTTTTGTCCACCACTTTCCTAACCTTTGGGAAAGGATAAGGAAGGATGTTGGTTCCCTCAGAAGACTCATACTCAAATTCTTCAAGATCAGTCATCATGTAAAGGGAATGGTATTTTGTGAGAACACACTAAAATGAAGAAGACTTTTGAGGAATAGAGACAGGGAATTAACATTCAGTCCTTTCTCACACATGGATATTTGGTCTTTATTTTTAGTCTGAAAGAAGCAACAGCTTTGATACTTGACTTTGAAGGAGGCAGTGAATTTCTATGCATTAGGTAGTGGTTGATGGAATTGGTCCACTAACTCCACCTGTTAAATGGGATTGTGAAAAAGAAGCACTGGACTGGTCTGGGCATAGTGAGGAGACTTTGAAAAATATTAAAAATGAAAGAAACTAGTCTTAATAAAATAACTCAAATGTTGGGTTTCCTTTGAATGAGCAAGTCTAAAATGTTTCCATTCCTGCTCTAAAATTTTAAAATATCTAAGAATGGATTTAGAAACTCACCAAAAAGATTTTGATGCTGGGGTTTAGGGTTTGGGGTTTGGGAATGTGTGTGCTGAAGCAACTTCTGAGTCTCAGTGAACCTTCTAGAGGGCAGAGAAGCCCCTAGTGCTGAGAAAAGGATGTGACAACCAGTTAGAGGCAGACTAGAGATCCAGCTGGCCATGCCAGGGGCTCACCAAAACTCAGCGATCACTTGAAGGAGAAGCCATCCTCACAGTCCTTTCAACACAAACATGAATACTCTTAAAGGTGATTTGAAGGAGAGAAGCTATTTCCGATTCATGGCTTAAGAAGTTCTCACTCTGCTTCACAGAAGCCTATCTGTCAAAAATCACACTTAATTTCCAAAAGAGCTACTACATTCAAAGATGCTTTGGAAAACCGTGAAATGCAATTTGAAAAACACGTTTCAGCCCCTGTGGCCATTGAACGAGCAGAGGGCAGATGTAATACACTTTCTGGTGATTCGTTGCAGTTGAAGATGAAGGCTTTTTCTTTTGCCCACACACTGGCCGTGAACCCAGTCCCAGCTTTATTTTATAGAAAGCTGGTCAAATACATGAAACGTCTTCTTTTTAAAATACTTTGCCTTGTTCATTTTTAATCCAGCTTTTCTTCAACTTAATGTATTAATATTTTTATTAAATTTAGTTTTTTAAAGAAACATTCTTTACAAATTCAAAATAGATCAACTTCCTTATTTTTCACACTCCACCTAATACATACGATTTTATTAAACTATAAATTATAAAGCGTAAAGTTATTCTTGAAGAAAATAAAACATTTTCATTACGTGTAGAAATCTCAAGCATGTTACCAAACACTAACATAATACGCATTGTAATTTAAATCTTCAGGCCTTACAAAAGTAGTTTTAAAAATGGAGTGAAATAACCACAATTTGCCATATTTTGACTAAAAATAAATTAGTGTACAAAAGTATTAAAGTCCCCCAAATTGGAGAGATTAAACATAGAAAAGATACATTACAGAGAAACATCTGTCTCTATAATATGCAAAAGATACATAAGAAGCATACTATCTAGTAAATTATGTATATGTATATGTATATGTATATAAACAGGATATATATATATATAAAAATATATGAAATCAATCAGACCACATTCTTTAAAACAGGGACTTGCATCTTATATTCACTATGTATTCCTGTTTCGTTTAAAGTTTTGTCAGCACTATTAAAAACACAGCAGTTACAAACCAAAACTAAAAACCAGCTGGATGTCAACTGGTGAAATTTCCCCCATCTTACTCAGGAAACTAAACATGTTTTTCCTGCTAATTTACACTTTACTTCACAGTTAAAGGTACCTTGAAAGTGTTAAAGATAACAGTATTTCTGTGATCTGATCAAACTTGAAAGGGCACTGTCTTTCTTCTCCTCATGCACAGAGACATTTGAGAAAGGCATTTCAAACTAAGAAATTCACAGGAGCTTTTTATAAGAAAAGGATTTCACTTCCAACACTGGCTGCACTATTTGCATAGATTGCAAGGCAGTTGTGTTTAAGTGATGCCTGTGAAATACAACCATATGCGAAGGACTGAGCACAGTGCCAGCAGCTAAGTGCTCATTAGAGTCTCTTCAATCATCAGAGACTCTGGTCCCAAACCATCTCATGACCCAGGGCACCTGAGACAGAAACTCCTCAATGAATTTCAGCTCTCAGGAAAATCCTGCTTCATCTTGTATTCCCAAGCCACAGAGAGGCTGTTGGAACCTCTGAAATGTCTCATGGAGTACCCAGCATCATGGAAAACTTCATCTTCTTATTCCCAGTCCTAAAAGATCAAGGGCACAAGATGATACTGCAAGAGGGAAGGAGGACAGACACATAGATCCAAGGAATGCATACTTACCATCTCTCTCTGGCACAGTTTTATAACTATATGCAAAATCAAACAAAAACATCATCTGAACTGTGATTGCTTAAGATTAAAATTTCTGGAGAGTGTTATAAATATTCCTTCTCCTTATTTTTCCTTCCTTGAGGCAGCAGTGTATTAACCAGTCCTAGTTTTTCATTGTTGTAATTCAGATGTAAGTTTTACACACAAATACATTGGTCTTATTGGATGCCGCCTGATCGAGTTATCTCTGTTCTCTTCTCCTATTGCCCCCACCCCACCTTCTGTCAAAATACCATATCACTGTAATCTCCAAGTTCCCTCGATACTCTATTTTATCAAGTTTGAGTTATTTCATACTGCTGTCTTAGCTCTTCTTCACACAACTTCCCACAAACACTGAATTATGTTATTTTAATCTACCCTTTTCTCTCTGCTCCCATAGACACCCAGTCCAGGGTCCATTTAAGGTCAGAACTGTATTGCAGTAATGGCTTCCAAGCAGGTATCTCTGTCTCCAGTCTCTTTCACCACATCCCACCTACTCGCTGATGCTCAAATGATTTTCCTCTGACTTTATTTTCTTCAGGTGTCTTCCTTGCTCAGCAATCTCCAAGGCTTCAATGTCACTTATCATGCACATCCCAAGCCTTATCTGGCCTTCAGAGCTTTCCACTAATATGACACCCCCCAGGATCCCATCCCACCTCCATTTCTCATTACCTCTCACTATAGGCTCTCTACTCCCACCAGCAATATCTGCTGGCCATCTCCCACATGTGATTTGCTCATTTTCATCTCTGTATCTTTCCTCATGCAAATTCCCCCACCCACTGACCTACAAATTCATTTCTTGCTCTTTTCATCAATATCTTGCTTCTCTTCAAAATTCTACTCATCACTCATCCTTCAGAAATTTCTTCTTAATTAATTGCGATCAAATATGGGATGCATTTTGTCTTTCATCCCCTCAAAACAGAGTAATCCTCTGGAGTTATTGAGGGTGAGGATGTGAAAACATAAAGAGATTCAAGATAATGCATATATAATTTGAGTGCCAAACCTCGCAAATGGTTTGATCTAAATTAAGAACAAAGAAAATATCTTGCAGATAAAGAAAACGATCACAGGTCCAAACAAATAAAGCTGTCTTACTCATAGAGGCTTTTATAAGAGAAATATCTAAGCTGTCATGTATTAAGGACTTTTAAATTTCTGCTAGGGACCACATATACATTGACTCATTTAATTTTTATTTTACACAACATAGGTATTGTTATAGTCATGTTACAGTGAACAAAATCAATGGCCAGAGAAATAAAATTACTTGCCCAAGATCACACAGCTAAGAAGAAATAGAAGCAGAATTTCAAAACAGAATTTGAGATTTGTCTTCTTCCCAGAATCTGTGTTATAATCCACCTGAGTTCCTGTCACATATTCTGAATAGCATTCATAGCACCTAGTCTAGTAGTTACTTGAAAAAAAAAGTTTACACCTGAGCTGACTAGTTTTGTTTTACCAATTGGCACTTAATACTGCCCACATTTTTTTCACTATTTTTATACATTTTCTACTTTCTACCACACTAACCCTCTCTTAATGAATCTGCCTCTCACTAGAACTAGAAAATTGGAATCATGAGATGAAAACCTCTCCTTCTAAAAACAGATTGAACATAACCCTTCTTCTCTCCCATTATGTTGTCTCCCTATAACAGGTCAACCCATTTCATTGTGCTTTGGTGCCAATCTCTTCTTTTCTTTTCAAAGCCTTTATTCATCAAGTAACCCCAAATCTCCTGCATTATCAGTCTTTTTACTTCTATTGTAACATTGCCTCCAAATAGTATATGGCAGCTGCTGTGATTTTTAAGGTAAATAAATAATGTGTAAGTAATTTAATACATATTAAATAAAATAATTGCTTTTTAAAAACAATTTCCCATGACCTATATATTGGTTTAAATATGTCCTTATTTCTTTGCTCCACTTCATGGTCAAACTCCCTGAAAGAGTTGTCTTCACAACATTCTCCACTTCCTCACCTCCTCACTTCCTGTTCGTCATGAGATTCTTTACAGACTGGTTTCTTCCTCTTGTTCCACAGGAACTGTTCCAGTCAAGCCTCCGAGGACCTCCATGGATGTGAAATCTATGTTGCTAAATTCAAGGAGAATGTTCTTTCTTCATCTCAGTTTGTGAGAGTAGAATCCTCACGAATGGAATTAGTGCCCTTATAAGAAGAAACACAAGCGAAATGATCTCTCTCTGGACCATATGAGGATACAGTGTGAAGACAGCCCTCTGCAAGAGAGCCGTCACTGAGAAATGAACCTGCTGCCAACCTGATCTTGGACTGGCCAGCTTCAGAAATGTGAAAAATAAAGGTTTCTTGTTTAAGCTACCCAGACTATGGTATGTGTTATGGCACCCTAAGCTGACTAAGGACTGTTTTCTACCTCAATGTCATTCATGGGTCCTCAGGATTACGAGTAGGATATTTTTCATCAACATGCTGATATAATGCCTCTGTTTAATTTTATGTGTCTCGAATTTTTAGCTCTAGGTCCAGCACTTGCCTTTGGTTTCATTTTTGTGTGTATTGTATCTGTCTCACCATGTATCAACAGGTATTGCAAAATTCAGCACCTTCTCAAGCTTCTGCAAGAAATACACTGACATGAAGCATGTGTGGGATATCACAAAGATCAACCGTATTATGCAACACACAGCATTCTGGCAGCTTACTAATTCTTATTATTCTCTCCCCTCACTAACTATTTTATGGAAGCAAAAAATTATTCTTATCTCATTCCCAGAAAATGAGGGGCTATTCTCTTATTACCATCTACAAAATTGCTTTATCAAAGTACTTCTCTCAGACAATGCTCACCCCAGGAGAAACTATAGTAAATAAATTTTTCTATTACAAAATCCTTACATGCTAATGAAAATATATTTGAGTTTTCATTTTGTCCTTACAGCCTGGCCTTTTCTATCACTATTGAAGATGGGAAAACAATCCCCACTTATGTTTATTAACAAAGCAGCTCAAAAATGCCCATATTTTGACCAATATGAGCATGATATTCATAGTTCTATGAAATATAGTTGTTAATAGATTAAAAATAAATTCTTAAGGGTGTTTTTAAATGACTGCCTAATAATAGTCTAATAAATCATGTTTTTAAAATGATAGTGGTAAATTTAGTATTTCTGAAATAGCTAGTGTGATGTTTGTGGGAGAAAGAAATAAAGATTGAAGGTTTAATAAATGCTTTCAAAGTTCACGAGAATTTGGTTTTCTTAATAAAACAGCTTCAATATTTTCAGAATAACATAGTCCAACTCTTTCAGAAGGATGTGTCTTTCAAATGTCTGGTGGAATGTTTTAGCCCAGTATTAAGAAAGGTTATACTGGTTATTTACACTCTGGTGATTATATCTTTAAATACAAAGCACTAATCAATGAGTATTAAAGATTTATGAAGGAACAAGTTAATAATTTTCCACTCAATTCCTTCCTACTAATTAAAGATTTTTCACCATTAATCTTTGTCCTTTAGCATTTAATCTGAAGTAATGTTTGTCTTTTAGCTTTAAAATTGATTTTAAATAACATCTTTAATTTTGGCATAAAGAACTGTTTTCACAATTGCCTTTCAGGTTAAATTAAGAAATCTCTAAGTCTCCTATTTAATTTTACATATAAAATGTCATTTGCATTAATCTGATGATTTTTAAACTACACATTTGGCCCACAATATCTAATTAATTTGGCAAGAGAATTATGGAAATAATAAAAATTACTTCAAAATTTCAAGGACCACTTCAGTTTTTAAATGTCTTATTAAATATATCTTTGTAATAAAAGAAATCATTCAGAAGAAATGTAATAGTATTTCAGTTTCCAAGTAATAGGTATGCTGAATGTTAATTTATCCTACATTTGGCATCCACAGGAGACAAAAGCATCATATTCTCAATGCCAAAAACAAGAAATTTATTAATACAACCTGAAAAATACAATAAAATCAAAATTATTTGGCAGAGAATACAAAGATGTGAGTTGAAAATGTGAGTGCTTCATTTAAAAAAAAAAAAAAAACTAGTTGGCATAGAGTCATTATTTTTTAGTTTTTCTTGCATTTCAATCAAGAGACCAGTGAAGAGTAATGATATTTATGAAGATCAGCACCTTAGTTACTTGTTTCTTCATCTACGTATTTTATAAAGCTGCTTTGTGCTGATGGATAGTGTTTCTAACTGACCTTAAGAATAGTCCAAAAATGTTCTAGCTCTATTGTGTTAACAGTAAGTTTAGATAAAGAGGAAAATGGATTCCATTTCTTTTCAAGAGTGTTTGCAGCTCTCCAGCCCTTTCTTTTTTTTTTTTTTTTTTATTTTATTGTAAATATGAAAATCAACTTACACTCTGGTTTTCCAGTGAATAGGTCCGTATAATCAACCTATATTCTTCTTTCTCTAATTATGTAATTTTGTCTTCTTTGTTTCTCTATTAAAGTAACTTCAAAGTCATCTCATTTCCCTTTTCTCCAACTTTCAAGCTCAACAGCATTTTAAAACTATACTAACAATATACCCTGTGCCACAAGTACAAGACAAAATTTGAGAAATTTGTAATTTTTCTAACACTACAGATGTATACTAAATAAATGCACCCAGTAACCTACAACGTATTTGTAATCAACTTATCTGAAAATCATTGTTCCTTGCTGTATTTTATATTCACATATAAAGAGCTTTTGACTCATGTTTCAAATTTCATTCTTCAGAGAAGACAGGAAACACTCCAAACCCTGAAGCAGAATCAAACTATGTCATTTAGAGACATCTTCATTTATTTTGCATTATCAGAGGACTATATTCTCCATGCCTTGCATGCCAGAGATGCTCTATGTATCATTGGTTAATATTAGGCTTCAGCCCCTGCAGGTTCCCAAGTAAATGAAAGGTCAATAATGCGTGCTACCTGCTGGCTCCAGGCTGGCAGCTTTGCCTACCAATTCAGCATTGCCCATAGTACCATTGCTATAGTTACAGTGGCCCCAAAAGTACTTACAGCTCATTTCATATTCACTCTAGCGTAATCCTCTCACTTGCTGACCATTAGCAGTGTAATTAATGAGCATTTTCTGATCGATGTACCCTTGCAGATAAGTATTATAATAAAGGGTGATTACAGTGAAGAATAATACAGTTGAAAATCAGTACCTACTCATCACCACTCATTGACAGTGCCATAACAGAATCAGTGAGATCAGACTGCATAGAAATTATATCAAATAAAGTAATTCCTTTAATTTATTGCACTTTTAATTATTCCATCTTTAATTTAAAGAACTATCTTGCCCCTATACAATGTAGTCTTAAAGCTAAAGAGAATTAATCTAAGGATAACTAATATTCACTCCCCCTAGCACATTTGAAATCAATTTTACCTTAAGCAAAATGTTTTATGAGCCTTTAGTTTACCCTGGGCATTATGCATCTTCATAATTTTCTAATGAGCTTAAGATATCCATGAGCAGAAGCCATGAATCATATTTTGGTGGCCCTTAAAAACAATTTTTTTCTAACTCTGCTGTAAATTAAGAGATGTGAGAAGATGAGAATAAAATCTCATTACCACTGACAACCTCACAGCTCAATAAACCTGTTTTAAATCTTATTAAAGGGTCCGTTATTTGTCATTTTTAGTAACCTTCATCGTCACAGCCAATACCATGCCATCTAATCTTTCTTTAAAATATCAGGGTATAGAGGTCACACAAAGAGCTGGGGCCATGGAAATCATCCCCGAGAGTGAGTATAAGAAATTGGACCTCCTTCCAGAGGCTTCAGTTCATTGACAGGCGCTGAGCTGTCGTCAGGGACAGCTCAGAAGGGGTCAGGGACAAAGGTCTACACAATAAGTCTTAATAAGACCATGCCATGCCTTCTCTAGGGTTTCCTGAACACTAGAAGCTGAGGGGACATAATGGTCATTTTGCAGGTAAGTCAGAAGGAACACCTAACCAAAGTGAGGCCCGCTGCTTAATCACTGCTTATTGGATAAAGATAAAAGAAAAAAAAAAAAAATCTCAAGTAGCCACAGGCTTTATGTATAACAAATGTTCTACATGCAAATTAAAGTCATTGTGGATTTTCCTAGGCTGCATTTAATCACAACAGATCAGCTTCTATCACTGGGCAGCAGGCTCTGAAGCTGGTTCCTTTTCCCTGGCCTGGGTATGTTCATGGAAAGATAGAGACTTTGGTTACAACATAAACAAATTGGATTAAAGAGATAGATATGCTACCTAAAATAAAGACAGCAAACAGCTTTTCCAATAATTCAAGCAAAATTAAAGTGATTTTTAAAAATTCTATGACTGGCTTAGCCGCAAAGATTTTTTCCCATTTGTAAGTATTAGAGAACCATAAATAGAAGTAAGCCTCCAGCTTTAAAACCTGAGATTCATCTTGATTTCCCCTTATGATAAGATAGTCTGTGTGCTGTTGGCAGGGGTTAAATGGAAAATTTAAGTGGAGAAATTTCTGTGCCCTAGAAGGAATGTCAAAAGACTGTTCTTTGGTTTGTCACAGGGCAAGCAGGGCTCCCCACAAAATTACTCTATGAGCACTTCTTACTCCTTCTGTCCTTCAGTTTTGCCCCTTGTCATCACGTTTGAGGTACTCAAACCCCTCCCTCAACTAAACTTCATAGGTTCTAAATAAGAGGGAGGAGGTTAATAACAACATCAAAGGCACTAAATACTTACAATTTTGCTTACAGTCTATTCGCTATAATTATCAATTGTTTCAGCAGCTTGCTACTCCGATTTTATTCATTTTGGGAATGTAGATCCCAGCTTGAGATTTATTTTTAATTATTTCAAATAACTGATAGCAACATTTTTCATTCTCCTATAGCTTACCTCTGAGGACGTTCTAATGTCAATAAAGTTCACTATATACCAATCTGCATTGATTTTCCTGTCACCTAATGGCCATGTTGAGACCTCATGTATTTGTCTGGTAAGACTGCCATAACAAAATATCACAGACTGAGTGGCTTAAACAACAGAATTTAATTGTATCCCAGTTCTGCGGAGTACCATTATGGTCAGTTTCTGGTAAGTGCTCTCTTCCTGGCTTGCAGACACCCACCTTCTCACTGTATGGCACAGAGAAAGAACTGTGGTGTCTCTTCCTCTTCCTCTCCATAATCTGCTAGAGCGCCAACTCTAGCAGATTATGACCCCACCCTTATGACTTTATTTAACACTTATCACCTCCTCACAGGACCTATCCTCGAATACAGTCACCTTGGTGGTTAGAGTATCAACATGTAAATTTGTGTAGTATGCAATTCAGTCCATAACATTCCTCTTAGTCCACAAAAATTCATGTCCCCTTGCATGCAAAGCATATTCATTATATTCCAATAGCCCCAAAGTCTTAACTCATTCCAGCACCAGTTCTAAAATACAAAGTCTTGGTTAAATATCATCTAAATTAGATATGGGTTGAGAATCAAGGAATGATTCATCCCTAGGCAAAATTTATCTGCATCTGTGAACCTGTGAAAGCAGACGAGTTATCTTCTTCCAAAATGCAATAATGGGACAAGCAACAGTTAGACATTATCACTCCAAAAGGGATAAATCGGAAAAATGAAAGGGGTAATGGGTCCCAAGCAACTCCAAAACCTAGCAAGGGAAATTCTGAGGCTTGAGAATAATCCTCTTTGGTTTGACACTCAGCTTTCCAGACCCACTGTGGCAGCAGCGTCACCTCCATGGCTCTAGGCAGGAGTCCGACCCTCAAAGCTTTGCTGAGTGGCTTCACCCCTATACCTCTGCAGAGTGAACCCCTCCCACCATGGCTTCAGATAGAGGGTGCCCAGCCTATAAAAACCAAAATGGTGGCCCCAGTCATCTCTGAATCAT
This sequence comes from Chlorocebus sabaeus, assembly GCF_047675955.1. Taxonomy (NCBI): domain Eukaryota; kingdom Metazoa; phylum Chordata; class Mammalia; order Primates; family Cercopithecidae; genus Chlorocebus; species Chlorocebus sabaeus. Next base: position 11,647,371 of record NC_132910.1, read on the forward strand.
TTTCAGAGTCATTTTTTCTTCTTTTTGAAGAGTAGCACACATTCACAGCCAAATGGCTTAGTCATCCTATGCAGTCAACGCAAGAAATCTGACAGCCTTTCTGCATTTTGTCTCATTATCATCCCCTTTAGTTGAGACTGGTGGTGTTTCTGCCTATATCATTTCATAAATTTTTTATCAAGTAATAGTCTAGCCTAGCCACTGCCTTGGTATTCTCTTCAGAATATGTTTCTCTTTTTATTATGACTATTATACTTTAAGTTCTAGGGTACATGTGCACAATGTGCAGGTTTGTTACATATGTATACATGTGCCATGTTGGTGTGCTGCACCCATTAACTCGTCATTTACATTAGGTATATCTCCTAATGCTATCCCTCCCCACTCCCCCCTCCCCACAACAGGCCCCGGTGTGTGATGTTTCCCACCCTGTGTCCAAGTGTTCTCTTTGTTCAGTTCTCACTTATGAGTGAGAACATGCAGTGTTTGGTTTTCTGTCGTTGTGATAGTTTGCTCAGAATGATGGTTTCCAGCTGCATCCATGTCCCTACAAAGGACATGAACTCATCCTTTTTTATGGCTACATAGTATTCCATGGTGTACATGTGCCACATTTTCTTAATCCAGTCTATCATTGATGGACATTTGGGTTGGTTCCAAGTCTTTGCTATTGTGAATAGTGCCACAATAAACATACGTGTGCATGTGTCTTTATAGCAGCATGATTTATAATCCTTTGGGTATATACCCAGTAATGGGATGGCTGAGTCAAATAGTATTTCTAGTTCTAGATCCTTGAGGAATCACCACACTGTTTTCCACAATGGTTGAACTAGTTTACAGTCCCACCAACGGTATAAAAGTGTTCCTATTTCTCCACATCCTCTCCAGCACCTGTTGTTTCCTGAGTTTTTAATGATCGCCATTCTAACTGGTGTGAGATGGTATCTCATTGTGGTTTTAATTTGCATTTCTCTGATGGTGAGTGATGATGAGCATTTTTTCATGTGTCTGTTGGCTGCATAAATGTCTTCTTTTGAGAAGCTTGTGTTCATATCTTTTGCCCACTTTTTGATGGGATTTTGTATTTTTTCTTGTAAATTTTTTGAAGTTCTTTGTAGATTCTGGATATTAGCCCTTTGTCGGATGGGTAGATTGCAAAAATTTTCTCCCATTCTGTAGGTTGCCTGTTCACTCTGATGGTAGTTTCTTTTGCTGAAGAAGCTCTTTAGTTTAATTAGATCCCATTTGTCAATTTTGGCTTTTGTTGCCGTTGTTTTTGGCGTTTTAGACGTGAAGTCCTTGAGCATGTCTATGGATTTTTCAATATGAATAGGCTCAGAGGTTCCCAAATCTTCAAGCTCTGTTTCCTCCTTTCTTAACAATACTTTATCTCTCTACTTTCACATTTTACTCTAAGGAGTCAGGAGAAACCAAGCCACTCCCATCCCATGGACACTTTGCTTAGAAATCTTCTCAGCGATCTATCCAAGTTCATCACTCACAAGTTCTACCTTCCACAAAACACCATAACACAGTTCAAGCCAAGTTCTGTTACCTTTAATAATAAATCGGTTTCCAATAGTCTGTTCCATATTTCCATTTGATAAAGATGGAATGGCCGCCAGAATGGCCTGTAACATCCGTATTTCTACCATTCTGTTTATGATTATTTATGTATTCTCTAGGAAGTTGGAGACTTTCTCTGTAGCTCTCTGCTTTCTTCCTCAGCTCTCAATAGAATCACCCTTTACTTCTATATTTCCATGAACAGCTCTTTTCACAGCAATCTTGTCCTTTTGTAACATGCACCTTAAAACTCCTCTAGTCTCTACCCATTGCTCCATTCTAAAACTGCTTCCACACTTTTAGGTATTTGTTACAGCGGAGCTTCACTTCTCAGTACCAGAATCCGTATTAGTCTTTCAGGATGCTGTAACAAAATATCGTAGACCGAATTGAATGACTTAAACAACAGAAATGTATTTTCTCTCAGCTCTAAAGGCTAGAAATTCCAAGATCAAGGTTCCGACAGAGGTCACTTTCTGGTGAGGGCTCTCTTCTTGACTACCAGATGGCCACCTTCTCACTGTGTCCTCATATGGCAGAGAGAGAAATCCATGTTGTCTCTTTCTCTTCTTATAAGGGCACCAACCCTAGTGGATTAGAACCACATCTTGATGACTTCAATTATCCTTTATTACCTCCTTACAAGCCCTATCTCCAAATATAGTCAGATTGGGGGCTAAGGCTTTCACATATTAATTGGGGGGTGGGGAATGCCACAGTTCAGCCCTAGCACTTTATATAAACAAAAATGTCACATTTCTTTCATAATGTTATTTTAGATTGTCTGTATAGGATACGAAGACAAGCAGTCAGTGCCAGGAAGAAGAGTTAAGCTGGATCTTTTGAATAGCATATGTAATGGATATACTATTTTGAGCTATAACTTTATTTTCCTCTGTTAATATTTGTTTCCATTTCTGTCTTGTAGCAAAAGGGCAGATAGAGTCACTTCAGAGATTCTTCCCTCTCTTTCATTTCCTTGGAGCAGCATAAACATCCTGTCAAATTCAGACAAGATCAAGACATGGGCAGTCTGGGTAGGGGAATCTGATCCTTGGTTAGCCTTTATCCACACAAACTCGTCATACTCTCAGGTTCTCAGTTCTGATGCAAACCTCTCTGGTACGTAGGCTTGAAGAAGAGAATGGGGAAAAGGAGGACTATGGGGAGCAAACATATCTTAAATATTTAATATCTTAACATGTCTTAATATCTCAAATATTTAATATCTTAAAATATCTTAACTATCTAAAAAATCTTAAATATTATCTTAATATTATCTTAAAATATTATCTTAAATATCTAAAAATATCTTAATATCTTAAATATTTAATATCTTAAAATATTATCTTGCCACATGAAACATAGGTGACAAGCTTAACCCTTTTGATTCATCAAAGTAGAAGTTTGCAAAGGCTTATAGGTATTTCCTACATTATTGTCATAATTTTGCAAATGAAGACATGAAGCCCCAAGAGATGGCATAATTCATGTTAGGTCCCATAGCAATTTAATGGTAGATTACAGTCTAGAAGCCAGATATTTTCATGACCTCCTACTGCCTCTTAAAAACATAATTCAATTTAACTAATACCACACAAGTGCCTACTGAGTGTAAGACACTATGCCAGGCCCAGCAAGCATCCTAAGAGGAATGAAGAAAAAAAATTATATCTAAAGTTTTAAACATCCCCTGGGGCCCAATGAAATGAGGCCTCCTGATGTTATTATTGCTTCTTGCTGACCTGTATTCAAAAATGTCTTCTGACGAGCAAAACAGAAAGGTGATTTAGTAGCCTAAAGATACTCTAAAAGCTTTTTGTTTATAATATTTTGATTAATAAAAAATTACACTCTTTTCTCCCAGTTTCAAGTCACCTAGGGTAAAACAGCACTCCTGGACATGTAATGAAATCTTCTTAAACACTTTGTTCTGTCAGCTCTTCTAAGATGAGCCATGCCTCTGAATCAAGGACACTTTGAAGTGAAAGGAGAGGGATCTCTAATTTCACTTTTATAGGAAAACTCTTGTCAAAATTCTGTCTTGAAGAAGATGATTTTCTTTCTCTGAATCATCTAATTTTACTTTCAAAATATAGTTAGACTCTGTCAATTTCTCAGCATTTCCTCTCTATCACCCCCGCCTAAGACACTATCTCACCTTCCCTGAATTACTGCAATAACTTCTAACTGGTTTTCCAGTCTCTGCCATTTTTGCACCTGACCCTAGCACCCCATCCATGATATACGCCAAGCAATAACCACATGATCCTTTAAAAATGTAAGTCAGGTCGTGTCACTTCTGTACTCTTAACCTTCCAATGGCCTTCCCTATAACAGAATAGAGAAAAAAATTCCTTACAAGAGCCTCAACACCCTGCGCAATCTACCCAACTCACATAACCTTTCTGACCTTCCTCCTCCTGTTCTCCATAGTCTAGTCTCACTGATCTTTTTCCCGCTCTTAGAAAATGCATGGCAGAGTGCTGCCCCAGGGCTTTGTGTTTGCTCTTATTTCCACTAACACTCTTCACCCAAATGGGCTGTGGCTTGCAGCTTGCTCCTTTGCCTCCTTAGGTCATTGCTTACAGGTCACTTTCTCAGTCAATTTCCTCATTTCATTTATAATTATTACTCTTGTTGGAATTCTCCCCCTCTCTCTCTGTCTCTCTCTTTCTCTCCCTTTTTTTTTTATTTTCCTCCATATTGATTGCCACTATCAGAAATATATGTCAGATAGTATATATTTATAGTATATTCATTAGTTAGGATTCGTTATTTTGCAAGTAATGAAAGCACAACTAAAATCAGATTAAACAAAAGGGAATCTATTTACCCAGGTAACTAGAAATTTCAGAAGTATGGAAAGCTTTGAAAGAAAATAGTTAAGCACAGTTTCTGCTTCCTGTCATTCATTTTACTCTTTTCACCCCTGTATACTAGCTTTATCTGCAGACTGTCCTCTTCCATGGAAGTCGAAAAGCTAGCTGGGCACGGTGGCTCATGCCTGTAACCCCAGCAATTTGGGAGGCCAAGGTGGGTGGATCACCTGAGGTCAGGGGTTCAACACCAGCCTGGCCAACATGGTGAAACCCCATCTCTACTAAAAATGCAAAATTAGCCAAGTGTGATGGTGCGCACCTGTAATCCCAGCTACTCGGGAGGCTGAGACAGGAGAATCGCTTAGAACCTCGGAGGTGGAGGTTGTAGTGAGCTGAGATCATATCACTGCACTCCAGCCTGGATGACAGAGGGAGACTCTGTCTCAGAAAGAAAGAAAAAGAAAGAAAGAAGGGAAGGAAGGAAGGAAGGAAGGAAGGAAGGAAGGAAGGAAGGAAGGAAGGAGAGAGAGAGAGAGAGAGAGAGAGAGAGAGGAAAGAAAGAAAGAAAGAAAGAAAGAAAGAAAGAAAGAAAGAAAGAAAGAAAGAAAGAAAGAAAGAAAGAAAGAAAGAAAGAAGGGGAGAGAGAGAGAGAGAGAGAAAGAAAGAAAGAAAGAAAGAAAGAAAGAAAGAAAGAAAGAAAGAAAGAAAGAAAGAAAGAAAGAAAGAAAGAAAAGGTACTACAGATTCCCAGACTCTTCACCTTCAAACCGTGAACACAGCAAGTGAGAGTATGCATTTTGTGCAAATGACCTGCACTTACTCTGACTGGGTCAGCCTTAAAATAGTCACAGAAGCCAGTGCAATGTTATGCACTGATTGGCTTAGGCCCAGGTCACTGATCATCCTTTTATCATTCTCTGTGGGAAGGACTATGATTCCTTCACATCAAATAGAACCCATGCATGGAACTTAGGGATGACGTCAAGCCTACTTCCAAGAAGCAAAATAAATGCCAGAGAAACAATGGCCATTATAGCTGCTATGCTCTTCTGTGTATACAATCAGAGAAAACTGAATCTCAAAGGTTAAGGCGACACAGCCAGTAAGTGATAGAGTCTGCATTCCAATCAAGGTCTGCCTAAATCCAAAGCCAATACTATTGACCATCTGCTATATTTTAGGGGTGGTTCATCCCTCCCAAAACTCATGTTGAGGTTTAAGTGCCAGTGTAGTAGTGTTGAAAGGTGGGGTTTAGTGAGAGGTATTTGGGTTTTGAGAATTCCACCCTTATTGGTGCACTGGTGCAGTTCTTGCAGGAGTGAGTTGAGGTGCCAGTCTCTTGAGGTTGGATTAGTTCTTGTGGGAATGAATTAGTTCCTGTGATAGTAAGTTGTTAAAAAGTGTTATAAAGTAAGGATGCTCTTTGTCTTTGGCACCTTCACATGAATTTGCTTCTCTTTTGGCTCTCTGCCATGATATGCTGCAGCAGGAAAGCCCTCACTGGAAGCCATCCTCATGCCCTTGACCTTCCAAGCCTGCAGAACCATGAGCCAAAGAAACTTACTTTTTAAATAGATTACTTAGCCTCAGGTATTTTGTTACAGCATCACAGAATGGACTAAGGCAAAAATTGGTACTACATGGATACGTTAAAATGTAAAAACAGCCTTGGAACTCGGTTATAGGTAGGGACTGGAAGGATTTCTAGGAGCAAATCAGAAAAAGACAAAAAGATAAGGAAAGGTTTGGAATGTCATGACTGGATAAGTGATCGTGATCAAAATACTAATAGAAATATGAACAGTAAAGGCCATTCTCATGAGGTCTCATTCCCCATGGAAATGAGGAACAAGGTGTTGGGAACTGTTAGATCATAGCAAATAACTTGGCTGCATTGTATCCGTGCCCATACATGATTTTACAGGATCAGACCTAGAAGGAACTTGCATTGAATCTCAGATGAGATCATGAAATTTTAAGTTTCTGCTGGAACAAGTTAAGACTTTTGGTACTATTAGAATGGAATAATGTTTTGTTTTTCTTGTTTTGTTTTGTTTTGTTCTGTTTTTGGTTTTTCTTTGAGACTGTCTCTCTCTGCTGCCTAGGCTGGGTTGCAGTGGCATGATCTTGGCTCACTGCAGGCTCCGCCTGTCGGGTTCAAGTGATTCTCATGCCTCCGCCTCCCGAGTAGCTGGGATTACAGGTGCACGCCACCACACCCAGCTAATTTTTGTATTTTAGTAGACACAAGGTTTCACCACGTTGACCAGGCTGGTCTCGAACTCCTGATTTCAGGTGATCCACCTGCCACGCCCTCCCAAAGTGCTGGGATTACAGGCGTGAGCCACTGCACCCGGCCAAAATGATAGTATTTTTTATGTGAGAAGGACAAGAGTTTTGGAGGCAAGAGGTGAAATTATTAGTTTGTATGTGGTTTTTCCCAGCCAACACTAATGTTGAAGTTTAATGGCCAGTAAGGCAGTATTGGGAGGTGGGGCCTAGTAAGAACTGTTTGGGTCATATAGATTCTACTTTTGAGGATGAATTGATGCCATTCTCACAGTAGTGAATGAATTCTCGCTCTCAAGAGACTGGATTAGTTCTCGTGGGAATAAATTAATTCCCATGAGAGGAGGTTGTTACAAAGTGAGGATGCCCTTCATGTGTGGCCCCTTTGCGTGTGTCTGCTTCCCCTTTGCTGTGCCATACTATGACACAGCAGAAAACCTCTCACCAGAAGCCAGCACCATGTCCTTTAACTTCCCAGCCTGCAGAACCATGAGTAGAATAAAATTATTTTTTAAATAAATTACTCAACCTCAAGTATATCTGCTATAGCAATATAAAACATACCAAGACACCATCCTTCTACCACATATCTCCATAAGCTGCTCAGGAATCCCTGACTTTTATCTCTATCAAAGACAACTCTTATCTAAATGATTCAAACAAAATGAATGTTCATGCAATGAAATAAACATTAAAAGAATTCATAAGAACATAAGAGAGGAATAGGATTCATTCCTCTCTCATACTTTTTACTACTTTCTCTGTAGGAGAAAGCATGTCTTTTAGCATAGCAACACATCAAATTTATGCTTTGAAAGAGAGTAAAATTTACTAAGAGGAGAGTTTATTTATCTCATACGTATGTTATTCCATTAAAATTAAAAAACCTAAGTCTGCTAGGTGAAATCTGCCTTTGTCTTCGAGCACAGTTTTGAACTTTGCTCGTTTGCATAGTTCATTATGTTGAACTATGCAAAGATGGATGCAGGACCTACAGATGTAGACAGAGAATCAAAAAGACAATGGAGACAACCAAAATGAGGTGAATACCTGGTGTATCTGACACTGCTTCTATATGGACTGGTGGGTACCACAGTATCGTATGTTCCATGGACCATTCTTTGGGAAACAGCTTAACTGCCCTAGCACCTACAAATAAAATCAATATTGAGATCAGAAGCTTAGGTAAGCTTTTATGTTTACAAGTTTTCATTAAGCTTTGCATATGTAGATCATGGAGATTCAAGTGCATCAGTTAAGTTAGGCCATGTTCTTGCTATCTATTGCACCCTAGAGTGAACTACTTCAGGCCAAACAGCCAAAATGGTTCACCGAAGAATAAATGAGAATATGCACCAAAGGTTCAGAGCATAGCAAAGTGAACTAAAGTTCTTGCCAAGTCAACCTTTGCAAAAGAGAAATGGAGAAGGAAGTATAATGGTGGTAAATAGCTCTATCAACAAGCTTTTAGAAAGGAAGTTAACGAATTTGCTATAGTAAATAATGTATAATAAAGCAGGCTATTTGACCTTCTCCAATGATTTCAGTTGAAGAATTGTAATCCTAGGGGATAATGCTCCGGGCAAATTATCCATCAAATTTTGGTATTCATTATACTCACCAACGAGTGTTTGGGGCCTGAATAGATCACGACATACACAACGAAGATCCCACAGCCTCCTTTCCTAGAACAAAAACTGGTTAGTTTTAAAACTAAATTGGTAGAAGGTACAATGATAGCTACGATTTTGAGATACAGGGATAGTTTATAATGTATCTCAAGCAAGTTGCTACATATATATTATAGTATATGTGTTATTTATGTGTAATATGGAATCTGTATGTGTTTATGGACATGTACATATAGAGGTACATATCACACACACACACACACTCACACACACACTACACATGTTTTTCTCCTTTCATTTTCTCCCATCTTCCCTTTACTCTATACTTCCTATAAAACTTCAAGCTGGCTGTTATTAATAGAAGCTACCATTTTTAATTATTCAGAAAATTCTCATCTTTAATGAGATTATTTCAAATGATTCTGCATAGGCTATGCACTGTAGTAATTAAAAAGCACTTTAGAGCTTTACAGACATGGTTTTGAGTCTATGCCCCAAAACAGAATAGTTGTGAGATCTTATTCAAGTTATTTAAATTCTTAAGATTCAGTTTTCTCTTCTGAAGAATAGACTTGCTATGAATATTAAATCATATGTTATTTTAAAGTATGTAGCAGAGTTTTGAACATATAATAAGTGTTCCAAAGTGGTAGCTAGTATCAAGTTCTGGCTGTTGTGAACATTAACCCCATCTAGCATTGGCAAAGGAAATGTACTATTCTGTCATCTTCTCAAATGTTTCTGCAGAGGTATGTTTAATGACAGACAGCAGTAGCTTATGTACCATCACTTAGACTCACAAGACATGTGAGTCCATGGGCCTAAACACCCAAAGAATTCAAGTGAGTATTATCCAAACTTTTCTATGTATTTAAGAATATATGCTTGTTTGCTTTCACATAAAAATGTTTCCGAATTACTTGCACAAAAGAAAATTATTGGTTGAAGAAGATACCAGCCAGAGAATAACCTACTGTGATAAGCAAAACAAATTTCAGAAGCCTGTACTGGGTCATACAATCAGTTTGTAGTCAACTTCCTTTCACTATGAGCTTGAAATATCACTCTTTGGGTATGTTCTGTAATTTCTTAACCATAAATACTCACCAAATACTGTTCCAACCTTTTTCACAGTGCTTGGCTAAAGCTAATAGGAGCTTTGCTCAAGAAGGGTTTTGTGAAAGGGGTGATAAGTGGAAATAACTTCACAAGAAGCAGAATAAAAATTGTAGTCAAGAAGAGAAAAAGGACAGTCAAATGAGAGCCTTGAGTCAAACATAAAATATTGAGGTCAAAAGTGAAGTTAAGTGCACCAATAAATAAATCAAGGCAGACAATTCAGCAATAAAACTGAGAATGACAGATTTCTACTGACAGTGTGAAGTGGAAACAGGTAATCCAGGGAAATGCTTACCATGAACATGAGATTATGCTAGGTACATAATTGATAAAGGTAAGGTCTTTATCCCTCAAAAGAAAATAATTTTAAAAAGACAATAAAGACAACACAAATATTTTGATTTTTCTTCTTTTTCAGAGCATTATATTAAAAGAGCTGACACCTCCTCTACAACTAGCTGGTGTCAGGCTCTGTTCTAAACACTTCACATGAACTAGCTCATTTAATCCTCACAAAATCCCCAAAAAGTGGATACAACTAATTCCCTTATTTTATTTCTATAGAATTAAGCTCAAAGAGGTTAAGCAACTTGCCTAAGATTACACAACTAATAAGTAGAGGAGCCAAGATTCAAACTCAAACTCATTTGTCTTCAGTGCACCTGTATTTAACCACCAAACTGTCATGTGATTAGGAAATGAAATAGTACTTAGGCTTTCATAGTAGACATTACCCCAGTGGATTCTCAAATATTTACTGATGGCTCCGTGAGAAGAGCTTAGATATGGGGAGATGGGTAGAGTATTGTGTCAAAGGGTAGTTGCTGATGTCAAGGCTAAATTGTGAAGCTTCTGGAATGTCTGTATTATTTATATTCTATAAAGTTGATTTTGAAGAAGTGAAATATTAGACATTAATAGTTCTTAACGTAGATCTCCAAAGAGATGACAGCAAGCAAGAGGCCATCTTCTGGCAAGAGTGAAAGGAAAGCGAATCATTTTAGAAAGCAAGTAATGTGTGGAAAATGCTTTTTCCAAGAAAAAGGAATGAGGTAAGGGGATTGGTGGTCAAAACATCCTGGAAAAGATTGATATGGGCCGGGTGCGGTGGCTCACGTCTGTAATCCCAGCACTTTGGGAGGCCAAGGCGGGTGGATCATGAGGTCAGGAGATCAAGACCATCCTGGCTAACACGGTGAAATCCCATCTCTACTAAAAATACAAAAAAAAAAAAAAAATTAGCTGGGTGTGGTGGCAGGCGCCTGTAGTCCCAGCTACTCAGGAGGTTGAGGCAGGAGAATGGCGTGAACCTGGGAGTTGGAGTTTGCAGTGAGCCAAGATCATGTCACTGCACTCCAGCCTCGGCAGCAGAGCAAGACTCCGTGTCACAAAAAAAAAAAAAAAAAAAAAAAAAAAGACTGGTGTGTTTGTGAATACACGTTCAGGTTAAAGGGAAGAGAAACAACTAAAAATAGTATAAGCAGCAAACACTGAATTAGTTACTGGACCTGATGAGTTCAGAGGTTACTAGATTCAGACACATTGGAATCGAGTAATACACCTGATGCTCTCTCTCACCTGCCCTCTCTCTCAACCTTGATTTTCTTTGTGTATTACTCTATGTTATCACAAAATGATCAGTATATTTCCTCAAGGCAACCAAAAAATTTGAACAGAAGCAACTCAAAAAGCCCTACCTTAAAAACCCACTGAAAAGATACTGTCCCTCTCCACCATCCATATATACATCCCAAGGAAGGATTATTTGATTGGCTCTGCTTGGATCCTCACCGGAAAGGTTATTCTGACCAGAACTAAGTTTGGTCAGGCCTAAGTTACACTCATAGGGAGATAGCTGGGTCTGTTCAAAAATAGGATGAGGGGAGAGGAATATGAGACAAAGTTACCTTTTAGCCAGCAACAATAGCTGCTAGAGTCCATCACAAATGGCATATGAAATTTGTTGAAGTTGAGTCGTGGGAGAATATGGCAGGCCTAGTAATCTGGTAGAGCTGATACAGGCAATTAACTTTCAAACTGGCCCTAGGAACAAACATAGTGATTTCAAGAGTAAACAATCGTGCACCACCTTCAGATTGAAAAAGCATTTCCTTTTTTTTTTTTTTTTTTTTTTTTTTTTTTTTTAGTAGAGACGGGGTTTCACCGTGTTAGCCAGGATGGTCTCGATCTCCTGACCTCGTGATCCGCCCGTCTCGGCCTCCCAAAGTGCTGGGATTACAGGCTTGAGCCACCGCGCCCGGCCGTCATTTCCACACATTACTTGAAAATGATTCACTTTCCTTTCACTCTTGCCAGAAGATGGTCTCTTGCCTGCTGTTGTCTCTTTGGAGATCTACCTTAAGAACTATTGATGTCTAATATTTCAATTCTCCAAAACCAGTTCTATAGGGTAGAAATCATACAGACATTTCAGAAGCTTCACAATTTAGCCTTGACATCAGCAACTACCCTTTGACACAATACTCTACCCACTCCCCCATATCTAAGCTCTTCTCACTGAGCCATCAGTAAATATTTGGGAATCCACCGGGGTAATGTCCTACTACGAAAGCCTAAGTACAATTTTCTAATGTCTGCAATGGGACCCGTTAGTCTCACTATATAAATTTATGCATGCTATAAATGTGAAGTTGAGACTATAAAAAAAGTGTTGATGTCAAAACTGTTTTGAATTTATAACATGGACACGAAGTGTCTCAACACAGAAAATGAAAATAAACTACAGGCATAGATACGAGCAAAATGTTCAAAAAGTTTGGGGTAGTTAACATAAATTAACAACATGAGTAAAATAATATATTTAGTTGGTTTAGTAACAATCTTTTTTGAGTGTCTGCCATGAGCCAGACACTGCATTACTAGCTATAGAAACATAAACAATATAATCTCTGCACTTGAGGAGCTTAAAATCTAGATGAGAAGAACATCACATACAGATAAAGGCAATATAATAGGGCCTTTCCTGAGCTACACGTGTACCTGGGGTACTAAGGGATCAAAAGAAAAAGAAAATTGATCCAATTTTGGGGTTGAGAATAAGCTTGCTAGAGAAATGCCTGAGTTCAATTCTAACAATATGCATCTGATGAATGGGAGTGTGGGCATTCAAGGTAGAAGAAAAAACATGAACAAATATACAAAGTATGGAACAGTATGAGGTTTGTTGAGACAAACGCATGGTTGCAAATTTCCTAAGTGTAAATTATAATGAATGATAAGCACTAAATTGGAGGACATAAAGAGGAAGAGGTATCGCTATGGACTGAATATTTGTATTCCTTCAAAATTCATATGTTGAATCCCTAATCCCCAGTGTAATAGTATTAGGAGGTGGGACTTTTGGGAGATAATTAGGTCATGAGGGTGGAGTTCTCTCTGACGTATGAGGAGACAGCAAGAGGGTAGCCATCTGTAAACCATGAAGCAAGTCCTCACCAGAGCTTGACCTTGTTGGCACCCTGATCTAAGACTTCCAACCTCTAAAATACTGAGACGTAAATGTCTATTGTTTAAGCTGCCCAGTCTATGGTATTTGGTTATAGCCTAATGTATTAGTTATGGCTCCCCAGAGGGACAGAACCAGTAGGATATGTGTATATATGAAAGGGAGTCTATGAGAAAGAACTGGCTCACATGATTCCAAGGCAAAATCCCATGATAGGCCATCTGCCAGCTGGGGAAGAGAAAAGCCAGAAGTGGCTCCAAGTCCAAAAGCCTCAAGATCTGGGAAGTCGACAGTGCAGACTTCAGACTGCAGCCAAAGGTCTGAGGGCCTCCCGGAAGCTCCTGGTGCAAGTCCCAGAGTTCAAAGACTGAAGAATTTGGAGTCCAGTGTCCACAGGTAGGAGGAATGGAAGTAAGCATCCAGCATGGAAAGAAGAAAAACAGAGCCAGAAGACTCAGCAAACAAAGTTATCCCACTTGCTTCTGCCTGCTTTATTCTAACTATGCTGGCAGCTAATTGGATGGTGCACACCCACAATTAGGGTAGGCCTTCCTCTCCCAGGCCACTGACTCAAAGTCAGTCTTCTCTGGCAACACCCTCACAGACATACCCAGAACAATACTATACCAGCTAACTAGGCATCCATCAATCCAATCAAGTTGACCCCTAATATTAACCGTCACACCTAAGTAGACTGAGACAGGTAGGTAGGTAGGAATCCGTTCATGGAAGTCCTCAAGTTGAGGAGCTTCTATTTCACTTTGTAAACAGTCAGAAGTTTGAAGGCTTGTAAGCAGAGGTGAAGGTCAGAGTTCTATTTAGATGAATAACCAGCAACTTTGCTAAGAGTGCAAGTCAAGTAGCAGAATCATCCACGAGGAGGTTGTTACAGTAGTCAAGGAGAGAGGGGTTTACAGTTTATAGCAGTTAAACGAGAAGAGACAAAAATTCAACAAATTTGTAGGCAAACATAGAAATAATCAGATTATGGTCCTAAGAGTATATGAGCAATGAGGGGTACAGAGAAGCCACGAGTGAGACCTAGTGTTAGCCCTAGATAAATGATAGATGGCAGTAGAAATAAAGAATAGCTGGAATACAGGCAAAGGAGCAGGGTACAGGTCAAAGATGGGAGGTAGACATGTTTTTGACAAGTGGTGTTTAACCTGCCTATGGAACGTCCAAGTAAATCTCACAGGAAAGTTGTTTTGGAGCTTCATTCTTAGCAGAGAGTCAAGAATGCACACTTGTAGAACATGGGAGACAAAGAGGAGATTTCACAAATTTCTAGAGAAGAAAGAAGAAAACTTGTATGTAAAGAATTGGGAATCACAATGGCTTTAAAACGCTTTAAAACAACACTCAAAGTCCATAGACAATGGACTTTAAGACTATGATCCCACACAAGCCTGATATACTAGAACCTGTAAACTGTCTCTAGAGAGACAGGCAGGTCTTCAAAATAATTGTGCATGTAGTTTTTTCATGCATAAGAAAATGGAATCAAATACATAAAAATTCATTCTAGTGTTTGTGAATGCTGACTATTCAAGAGAGCCACACTCTAACCTAAAAGTGTGTGAGCCTGTTCAAGATGTAAAAGGACCTCAAGGGCCTCAACTTTCTAGAGGCAAGAAGCAAGCTGAGAAGGCCATTGGGGCACAGGAAATGGTGTATTTAATGATCTCTTCAGAAATAGCCAAGGACAGAGACGGAAAAGAAAGAATGACTCAGAAGGCAGAGAAAATCTCATAGAAGTAGAGTTAAAAAAAAAAAAAGTGGAAAATAGAACATAAAATATTTAAAAATTAGAAAAAAAAGGTATACTGTAATAAGAGTTCCAGGAAAGAAAATTGGATAAAAATGGAAAAAAGGAAATCATTGAATAAATAATTCAAGAAAATTTTTCAGAACTCAAGACATGAGTCTCCAAAACTCAAAGGGCCCACAATCCACACAAATAGATTCACATAGAGGCACATATAAAATTTCAGAACATTGGAAGAAAAGAGAAGATTCCACAAGCTTTCTGAGAGGAAGAACAACTCATATGAAAAGAATAGAAATCAGAATGGCTCAGATCTCTCACGGCAATACTGGACACTAAAAAATAGTGGAAAATGTCATCAAAATTATGGAGAAAAATTATTTCCAATCTATATTCTATCTTGAACAAACTATCAATTAAATATGAGAGTAGAATAAAATTATTCCTGGATAATAAATCTCTGAGATATATTTATTTCTCATGCATCATTTCTCGAGAAGCTACTGAAAGATGCCCCACTAAACAGAGGGAATAATCCGAGAAAAAGGAAGTTATGGAATATAGAAATGGAAACCTCAACAGAGAGAGAAGCAAAGGGAATTTTCAGGATAGTGGTGAATGAAGACTCAAGGAAGGCAGCTGCCTTAGAGAGTATCCAGACCAGGTCCAAGGCATGCACGCAGAAGTTACTGAGTATTGTGCAGTCATTACTAGGATGACTTGATGGGCCATGCACTAAGATGACTTGATGGAACATGTGCTGGTGAAGTTCCTGCCCGTTTCTTCTTTCCCTTCTGACTGGATCACCTGAGAACATTCATGGAACCCTCAGTGAAGTTCTGCTTTGGCACACGTCTGAGACCTAGAAGCTGGCTCAGGTAAACTTCACACCAGAAAACGCAGAACAGCCCACAACCCCTGACTGTATTCCTACTAAATAACTAGTAGCTGGATCAATACAACCATAGATAACCCATTGTGGTGAGCCTACATCTCCCAGGACTAATTTGTAACCCTGTCCACTTACCTTCCCAAAATGAGTGCCTGGAAACTCAAGGAAGATAAAGTCAGACTATGACCTGGAAACTCCATTCAGCTTTTCTTCTTCTGAAAGCCTGCATCTATCAGCAGCAATATTATCTTCTCTTTCACAGCTTTGTACTTGTTACTTTTTTCTAATATTACCACACTTCACTTTCTTTGTATATAGAAATAACCGTTTAGAAAAATCACAAAATATCAAATTGGAAATAAAAATAGAAAGAAAACTATGTGTATGGGTGTAAGTCAATATGATTGTGGTGGTATATCTGCCAGAGTTCAGTCAGGACTTGTAGAAAAAATAATTTATTACATTGCAAACAGAGAAGATTTAACACAAGAATTAGAGGACTGGGAGAATACAGCAGAAACACTGAGGGAAACCAGAGAAAGTAACTTCAGGGAAGAGCTACCATCCTAGGTCTGGGAAAACAAAAAGGAAAACGCAGGGTTACAGGAATCTAGACATATAAAGGAGGCCCCAGAGGAGTGCACTCAGACATTTGCGGAGGGTGCCCCATCTGTTTCAGCTGCACTTCTGAGGATTCCCTAAGGAAGGTTCTGGGGTTGCAAAAAGGACATAGAGACTGGGGCAAATTCCACTGGTGAGACTAACACTGACAGGAATGGGAAAAAGCTGGGAGGCCCCTTCTCCCCTCCTCTCACTTCCTGCTGGAAAAAACCTTCCAGGAAGCCATCTGGTAAAGCAATCTGGGGATATTGTTGGCGGAGTCACAGCCCAGCTGCACATCAAAAGCAGAGTAAGGGGAGGTGGATTAGTTGCTGAGGAATCTAGATTAATAACTGGCTCAGGTGGCTGCTTCTGGAGATGGGATTAAAAATGGGAGAGGATTTTGCTTTTTCTATGTCATTTGAATCTTTTACAATAATATATCTATATTTTACTATTTTACTTGCAAATTTAAAATAAAAGAATTTGAAAGAGATACTTTTGGTTGATTATCAAATGAACTATCTGTACATTTGTCCAAGCATTCATAAAAGGAACAAAATTATCTTAGGAAAGACAGCACTTTCTTCTATACTATATAGAGCATAGTACAGTGTTGTATAGTATAATTTCTGAATTATTCTAATTTAAAATGGAAACTTTTATATTCAAGTATGTTTTGCAGCGAATAACTAAAAGTGGAAAATGCAAAGTCCCAATATGGAGAAATTGGTCAAAAGACTGGAAATTTGGTAAACACTAGGCACAGGAGACAATGCCAAGATACAGAGCCAGAAAGACCTGGGCTTCAATCTCTGTTTCGTCACTTTCTAGTTGTTATATCTGGGGTCAATTGCTTCATCTTTTTAAGGCTCAGTTTCCTCATCTAAAAGACAAAGAAAACATCTCCAGATGAACCTATGACAGCATCTTAAGCGAGAATATATTATGTCATTATCATTAAAGAAGGCACAAAATATCAGAACTGTAAAAATCATTGGAAAAGGTTAAAAATTATTTAAACAGACAAAAAATGTTTCCACTAAGATGTGTACTTCTCTATATCTAGGCTGATATTACAGCTTTTCCTAAATTGAGCATACAAATAGTGGCAATAGATGATTTGTTCATTAGAGGTTTGATGCTGATATTTAAATATGTATATCTATTTTATAGAAAGTATAATATGCTGGATGCTGTGTTAATCTGACTGGGAGAAGCCAGGCTGGTTGGCTCACACAATTATAAACCCAAGACACCACCAGTATACACATAAGCAAAGTGTGTTCTTGGCTTTGGGACTGCCATTGCTATTTGCAGAGCCTAGTGGTGTTCATCTGATTCTGAGACAACAGGAATTACTTCAGTCTTTGTTTAAATTTCATTTTAGATTGCTTTACATCAAGATTTTTAGTTTGTTGACATTGTTTTCCAATCCTGCACAACCCTATCATGTCATCTGAGGGTGGGCTTCCATTTATCCTTGCATTTTCAATTCCATTTTGTAGCTACTCAATGCATTCTCTGATGCCTACTTTAGTTGGTGTGTAACCTTAAATATCGCCATAAATATGGGTAAACCCAGGCAGGTGTTAATCATTCACTTATTCATTCTTTAACTCAAACATTTATTGAGTGTCTTCTATGTATCAAGCTCCATGATTAATGCTGTCAATAAAAAAATGAGTAAGACAGGATATTTGCCCTTAAATATGTCTAGAAAACGAAAGAGATACAAAAATAGAAAATTAAAATATAGTGAAAAGACTTTTAAAAAGAGACTTCAGAGAGTTAGGAAAGAGAGAGAGAGATTCCTGGAGGAACTCAATTTTATATTCATAACAAATGCAGAAATTTTAACCGTATAAATGTTAGATGCTATCTACGCCAGGATTTAAATGTCCCTAGCTAATTTCATATTGTCTCTGAAAGTCTCACTCTAACTCCATTGACTTTCATGTGTATGGCTATGTGTTTATTTGTATGTGCAAGTGTCTGTATGTGAGTTGTTGCATTTTTGATATTATTATTGTGTTGTTTCCATTAATATTTTCGTTTTTGTTCTTTGATGCATAGAAATGTAAATTTGGTAACTGCTCTACTCCTTTGAATGCCAAATAAATCTTTGGTTATGTGAAAATCTCCACTGAACCAGATTGATGTCCTTTTTCACCATCTTACAATTAACATTCTACTATTAATTCGTGAACAATACAACTCACAATCTTTTTGAAATACATAGTTTAAAAATAAACTGAATTTGAAACATGAAGAGGTTTGATAACCTAATTCAGGGTTTCTCAACCTCAGCACCACTGAAATTTTGGGCTAGGTAATTCTTCATTGTAGTAGGCAGTACTGTGCATCATAGGATGTTTAACAGCACCACTTACTTCTACCCGCTAGATGCCATTAGCTTACTGCCCCACAAATCATGATTATTAAAAATGCCTCCCAAACATTGCCAAATGTCCAGTTGAAGGCAAAACCACTATCCTCAAAGTATTTATTTCAGTGATTCCCAGAACAACTGTGACTTGTGGATTGTAGAGATACTTGGATAGCTTTGGAGGTCTTCCGAATTCTTGATATAGTTCCCAGTCATGAATGGATCTGTGATGAGGACCCGTACTAATAACCGAAGTTATAGATTATAGTGATAAATCATTGAGTATCTGAAATTTGGCGGATGTACATTATTTACATGAGAATAGCAGCTGATTTACACGATGATAATGCACTGAGCAATTATCATGTGTTAAGTAAATAAGTGTTTTAAATTTGCTATCTCATTTAATCTTCATGACAACCGTACAATGTAGATGCCGTCTTTATCTCAGCATCACAGACAAGAAAACTGAGGTTGATGAAGATTAAATAAGAACATTTGTCAAGATGGTAGGCTGAGCCGACACAGGAAACCAGCATCTCTACTGCTACAAAAACAGGAATTCTAGATTTGAAGAAAGAAAGCAGTTTCAAATATTTATGTTTTGGCTTTTATATATGTATATATCGTGAAATGGATAAATCAAGTTAATTACCATACATATTACCTTGCACACTTACCTTTTTGGGGTGGGAACACTTAAAATCTACTGTCTTAGCTATTGTTAAGCATAAATCATATTGTTATTAACCACAGTCATCCGATGATGTTTTTTTTTTTGTTTTTTGAGACAGAGTCTGGCTCTGTCGCCCAGGCTGGAGTGCAGTGGCCGGATCTCAGCTCACTGCAAGCTCCGCCTCCCGGGTTTACGCCATTCTCCTGCCTCAGCCTCCGGAGTAGCTGGGACTACAGGCGCTGCCACCTCGCCCGGCTAGTTTTTTGTATTTTTAGTAGAGACGGGGTTTCACCGTGTTCGCCAGGATGGTCTCGATCTCCTGACCTCGTGATCCGCCCGTCTCGGCCTCCCAAAGTGCTGGGATTACAGGCTTGAGCCACCGCGCCCGGCCAATGATGATGTATAACAGGTCTCTTGAACTTATTTCTCCGATCCAACTGAAATTGTGTATCCTTTGGCCAAAGGTCAAAAATCTAGGTTTCGTTTTAAAAAGTAAACAAACAGTAAAGATCAAAATCAAGAAACATAATTATTCTGCAGGTACCAGAAATACAAAGCAGATACACAGTTGTCACCAGAAATAAAAAGCAGATACACAGTTGTAACAGGGTATGAAAGTCAGATTAGTATAATGGAATTGTTAGTGTCTGCTATACTTGACTGCATTCCCCAAAGTTTATGTGTTAGAAACTTAAACCCCAGTGCAACAGTGTTGGGAGATATGGCCCAGTAAGAGGTGATTAGGTCATTAGGGTTCTGCCCACATGAAAGGATTAATGTCATTATTGCAGGAGTAGATTATCACAGGGAGGACTGTTATAAAAGTGAGCTAGGCATTCTTTCTCTCTTGCTCTCACCCTTTCTTGTCCTTACACCTCTGCCATGAGATCATGCAGCCCAAAAGCCCTTGCCAGATGCTGGCACCATGCTCTTGGACTTCTCAGCCTCCAGAACAGTGAGCCAGATAAATTTCTGTTCATTGTAAATTACCTAGTCTGTGGTATTCTGTTATAACAACACAAAGCAGACTAAGACAGTGTCAGAGGTATTAATATACAAATAAGAAATTGATATTAGGGTCTCTGAATAAAATCAGAAGTCAAATAGGTAAATATCTTTGAAAAAGACTCATGTTTAAGGAAATAACACAAAAATGAGCTATCTACCCTGAGCCCTGAATGCAAAAAAATCTAACTCAGGAAATAATATCTCCCACCTTACATCTCATAAGTGTGTGAGACACAAATTCTTTCATTACTTGCATGGAGGCCTTGAGCTAAAAAACTAACATAAAACACACCCAGAATGAGTGAATATATAAGTCTACCTCAGAAGTAACTATGAAATTATTAATAGGGACAACTCTATATATAAAACCACAAAGGTATATAATCCCATCAAAAATGAGCTGACAAAAATTATAAAGTACCTAAGAAAATACATTGTCATAAATAGTCAGCAGAGACCAGGGGGTGTTCCAAGATGACTGAATAGGAATAGCTCTGGTCTGCAGCTCCCAGCATGATTGATGCAGAAAACAGGTGATTTCTGCATTTCCAACTGGGGTACCTGGTTCATCTTACTGGGACTGGTTGGACAGTGGGTGCTGCCCATGGAGGGCAAGCTGAAGCAGGGTGGGGCATTGCCTCATCCAGGAAGTGCAAGGTGTCAGGGGATTTCTGTTTCCTAGCAAAGGGAAGCCATGACAGACTATACCTAGAAAAACGGGACACTCTTGCCCAAATACTGCTCTTTTCCCAAGGTCTTAGCAACCAGCAAACAAGGTGATTCTCTCCCGTGCCTGGCTCAGTGGGTCCCACACCCATGGAGCCTTGCTCACTGCTAGCACAGCAGTTTAAGATCGAACTGTGAGGTGGCAGCCTGGCTGGGGGAGGCGTGTCTGCCATTGCTGAGGCTTGAGTAGGTAAACAAAGTGGCTGAGAAGCTCGAACTGGGCAGTGCCCACCGCAGCTCAACAAGGCCTACTGCCTCTAGACTCTACCTCTGTGGGCAGGGCATAGCTGAACAAAAGGCAGCAGACAACTTCTGCAGACTTAAACGTCCCTGGCTGACAGCTCTGAAGAGACCAGTGGTTCTCGCAGCACAGCGTTTGAGCTCTAAGAACAGACAGACTGCCTCCTCAAGTGAGTCCCTAACCCCTGTGTCACCTAACTAGGACAAGTTGGCCCCAAGTAGGGGCCAACGGACACCCCACATAGGCGGCTGCCCCACTGGGATGAAGCTTCCAGAGGAAAGATCAGGCAGCAATATTTGCTGTTCTGAAATATTTGCTGTTCTGCAGCCTCTGCTGGTGATACCCAGGCAAACAGGATCTGAAGTGGACCTCCAGCAAACTCCAACAGACCTGAAGCTGAGGGACCTGACTGTTAGAAGGAAAACTAACAAACAGAAAAGAGTATCATCAACATCAAAAAAAAGGTCATCTACACCAAAACCTCACATGTAGGTCACCAACATCAAAGACAAAAGGTAGATAAAACCACAAAGATAGGGAGAAACCAGAGCAGAAAAGCTGAAAATTCTAAAAACCAGAGAGCCTCTTCTCCTCCAAAGAATCGCGGCTCCATGCCAACAATGGAACAAAACTGGACGGAGAATGATGTTGATGACTTGACATAAGTAGGCTTCAGAAGGTCAGTAACAACAAACATCTCCTAGCTACAGGAGGATGTTCGAACCTATCGCAAGGAAGCTAAAAACCTTCAAAAAAGATTAGATGAATGGTTAACTAGAATAAACAGTGTAGAGAAGACCTTAAATGACCCTATGGAGCTGAAAACCATGACATGAGAACTTTATGATGCATACACAAGCTTCAATAGCCGATTCAATCAAATGGAAGAAAAGGTATCAGTGATTGAAGATCAAATTAATAAAATAAAGCAAGAAGAGAAGTTTAGAGAAAAAAGAGTAAAAAGAAATGAACAAAGACTCCAAGAAATATGGTACTATGTGAAAAGACCAAATCTACGTTTGATTGGTGCACCAGAAAGTGATGGGGAGAATGGAACCAAGTTGGAAAACACTCTTCAGTATATTACCCAGGAGAACTTCCCCAACCTAGCAAAGCATGCCAACATTCAAATTCAGGAAATACAGAGAACATCACAAAGATACTCCTTGAGAAGAGCAACCCCAAGACACATAATTGTCAGATTCACCAAGGTTAAAATGAAGTAAAAAGTGGTAAGGGCAGCCAGAGAGAAAGCTCAAGTTACTCACAAAGGGAAGACCATCAAACTAACAGCAGATCTCTCGGCAGAAACTCTACAAGCCAGAAGAGAGTGGGGGCCAATATTCAACATTCTTAAAGAAAAGAATTTTCAACCCAGAATTCCATATCCAGCCAAACTAAGCTTCATAAGTGAAAGAGAAATAACATCCTTTACAGACAAGCAAATGTTGAGAGATTTTTGTCACCACTAGGCCTGCCTTACAAGAGCTACTGAAGGAAGCACTAAACATGGAAAGAAACAACCAGTACCAGCCACTGGAAAAACATGCCAAATTGTAAAGACCATCAATGCTAGGAAGAAACTGCATCAAATAACAGGCAAAATAACCAGCGAACATCATAATGACAGGATCAAATTCACATATAACAATATTAACCTTAAATGTAAATGAGCTAAATGTCCCAATAAAAAGACACAGACTGGCAAATTGGATAAAGAGTCAAGACCCATCAATGTGCTGTATTCAGGAGACCCATCTCACATGCAAAGATGCACGTAGGCTCAAAATAAAGGGATAGGGGAAGACCTACCAAGCAAATGGAAACCAAAAATAAGGAGGGGTTGCAATCCTAGTCTCTGATAAAACAGACTTTAAACCAACAAACATCAAAAGAGACAAAAAGGCCATTACATAATCGTAAAGGGATTAATTCAACAAGAAGAGCTAACTATCCTAAATATATATCTACCCAATGCAGGACCACCCAGATTCATAAAGCAAGTCCTTAGAGCCCTACAAAGAGACTGAGAATCCCACACAATAATAATGGGAAGCTTATAACACCCCACTGTCAAGATTAGCCACATCAACGAGACAGAAGGTTAGCAAGGATATCCGGCACCTGAACTCAGCTCTGCAACAAGCAGACCTAATAGACATCTAAAGAACTCTTCACCCCAAATCAACAGAATATACATTCTTCTCAGCACCACATTGCACTTATTCTAAAATTCACCACATAATTAGAAGTAAAGCACTCCTCAGCAAATGTGAAAGAACAGAAATCACAACAAACTGTCTCTAAGACCATAGTGCAATCAAATTGGAAATCAGGATTAAGAATCTGACTCAAAACCACAGAACTACATGGAAACTGAACAACTTGCTCCTGAATGACTACTGGGCAAATAACAAAATAACGAAATGAAGGCAGAAATAAAGATGCACTTTGAAACCAATGAGAACAAAGACACAACGTACCAGAATCTCTAGGACACATTTAAAGCAGTGTGTAGAGGGAAATTTATAGGGCTAAATGCCCACAAGAGAAAGCAGGAAAGATCTAAAATGAACACCCTAACATCACAATTAAAAGAACTAGAGAAGCAAGAGCAAACAAATTCAAAAGCTAGCAGAAGGTAAGAAATAATTAAGATCAGAGCAGAACTGAAGGAGACAGAGACAAAAATCCTTCAAAAAAATCAATGAATCCAGGAGCTGGTTTTTTGAAAAGATCAATAAAACTGATAGACCACTAGCAAGACTAATAAAGAAGAAAAGAGAGAAGAATCAAATAGATGCAATAAAAAATGATAAAGGGGATATCACCACCGATCCCACAGAAATACAAACTACCATCAGAGAATATTGTAAACACTTCAATGCAAATAAACTGGAAAATCTATCTAGAAGAATTTGATAAATCCCAGGACACATACACTCTTCCAAGACTAAACCAGGAAGAAATTGAATCTCTGAATAGACCAATAGCAGGCTCTGAAAATGAGTCATAATTAATAGCTTATCAACCAAAGAAAGTCCAGGACCAGACGGATTCACAGTCGAATTCTACCAGAGGTGCAAAAGGAGCTGGTACCATTCCTTCTGAAACTATTCCAATCAATAGAAAAAGAGGGAATCCTCCCTAACTCATTTTATGAGGCCAACATCATCCTGATACCAAAGCCTGGCAGAGACACAATAAAAAAAGAGAATTTTCGCCAATGTTCCTGATAAACATCAATGCGAAAATCCTCAATAAAATAACGGTAAGCTGAATCCAGCAGCACATCAAAAAGCTTTTCCACCACGATCAAGCAGGCTTCATCCCTGGGATGCAAGGCTGGTTCAACATACACAAATCAATAAACATAATCCATCACATAAACAGAACCAATGACAAAAACCACATGATTATATCAATAGATGCAGAAAAGACCTTCGATAAAATTCAACAGCACTTCATGCTCAAAACTCTCAATAAACTAGGTAATGATGGAACGTATCTCAACATAATAAAAGCTATTTACGACAAACCCACAGCCAATATCATACTGAATGGGCAAAAACTGGAAGCATTCCCTTTGAAAACCGGAACAAGACAAGGAATCCCTCTCTCACCGCCCCTATTCAACATAGTGTTGGAAGTTCTGTCCAGGGCAATCAGGCAAGAGAAAGAAAGAAAGGGTATTCAATTAGAAAATGAGAAATTGTCCCTGTTTGCAGATGACATGATTGTGTATTTAGAAAACCTCATTGTCTCAGCCCAAAATCTCCTTAAGCTGATAAACAACTTCAACAAAGTCTCAGGTTACAGTATTAATGTGCAAAAATCACAAGCATTCCTATACAACAATAACAGACAAACAGAGAGCCAAATCATGAGTGAACTCCCATTCATAATAGCTACAAAGAGAATAAAGTTCCTAGGAATCCAACTTACAAGGGATGTGAAGGACCTCTTCAAGAAGAACTACAAACCACTGCTCAACGAAATAAAAGAGGACACAAACAAATTGAACAATATTCCATGCTCATGGATAGGAATAATCAATATTGTGAAAATGGCCATACTGCCTAAAGGAATTTATAGATTCAATGCCATCCCCATCAAGCTGCCAATGACTTTCTTCACAGAATTGGAAAAAACGACTTTAAAGTTCATATGGAACCAAAAAAGAGCCTGCATTTCCGAGATAATCCTAAGCAAAAAGAACAAAGCTAGAAGCATCACACTACCTGACTTCAAATTATACTACAAGGCTGCAGTAACCAAAACAGCATGGTACTTGTACCGAAACAGAGATATAGACCAATGGAACGGAACAGAGGCCTCAGAAATAATACCACACATCTACAACCATCTGATCTTTGACAAACCTGACAAAAACAAGAAATGGGGAAAGGATTCCCTATTTAATAAATGGTGCTAGGCAAACTGGTTAGCCATATGTAGAAAGCTGAAACTGGATATCTTCCTTACACCTTATATGAAAATTAATTCAAGATTGATTAAAGACTTACATGTTAGACCCAAAACCATAAAAACCCTAGAAGAAAACCTAGGCAATACCATTCAGGACATAGGCATGGGCAAGGACTTCATGACTGAAACACCAAAAGCAATGACAATAAAAGCCAAAATAGACACATAGGATCTAATTAGACTAAAGAGCTTCTGCACAGCAAAAGAAACTACCATCAGAGTGAACAGGCAACGTACAGAATGGGAGATAATTTTTGCAATCTACCCATCTAACAAAGGGCTAATATCCAGAATCTACAAAGAACTCAAACAAATTTACAAGAAAAAAAACAAACAACCCCAGCAAAAAGTGGGCAAAGACATGAACAGTCACTTCTCAAAAGAAGACATTTATGCCGCCAACAGGCACATGAAAAAATGTTCATCATCACTGGTCATCAGAGTAACGCAAATCAAAACCACAATGAGATACCACTTCACACCAGTTAGAATGGCAATCATTAAAATGTTAGGAATCAATAGATGCTGGAGAGGAAGTGGAGAAATGGGAACGCTTTTACACTGTTGGTCGAGTGTAAATTGGTTCAACCATTGTGGAAGACACTGTGGGCATTCCTCAAGGATCTAGAACTAAAAATACCATTTGACCCAGCAATCCCATTACTGGGTATATACCCAAAGGATTACAAATCATGCTACTATAAAGACACATGTACACTTACGTTTATTACGGCACCATTCACAATAGCAAAGACTTGGAACTAATCCAAATGTCCATCAATGATAGACTGGATAAAGAAAATGTGGCACATTTACCCCACCGAATACTATGCTGCCATAAAAAAGGATGAGTTCATGTCCTTTGCAGGGACATGGATGAAGCTGGAAACCATCATTCTGAGCAAACTATCACAAGGACAGAAAACCAAACACTGTATGTTCTTACTCAATTGAACAATGAGATCACCTGGACACAAGGCGGAGAACATCACACACTGGGACCTGTCAGGGGGTGAGGGACTGGGGAAGGGATAGCATTAGGAGAAATACCT
Organism: Chlorocebus sabaeus; assembly: GCF_047675955.1. Taxonomy (NCBI): domain Eukaryota; kingdom Metazoa; phylum Chordata; class Mammalia; order Primates; family Cercopithecidae; genus Chlorocebus; species Chlorocebus sabaeus. Next base: position 11,674,107 of record NC_132910.1, read on the forward strand.
AAGGTAAATGATGAGTTGATGGGTGCAGCAAACCAACATGGCACATGTATACCTATGTATCAAACCTGCACATTGTGCACATGTACCCTAGAACTTAAAGTATAATAAATAAATTAATTAATTTAAAAAAACAACAGAGACTGAGGGATCATCAACAACAGAGTAATCTAAAAGACTAAAATATTATTGTTATTTTATGATATCCAAAGAAGGGAATAAAAATTAAGCAACATTAGAAAGAAAAGAAAGAATATTAAAGAAGGCAGATGTGGAAAACAACCAAATTTTTAAAATAAAAATTATATTCATTGCAATTAAAAAAACTTACTCAGCTAAGATAAAAGAATTCCCTGAGAAGAGAACCCCTAAACGGAAAAGCGCTTGGCAGAAATCATTCAGAACACAATATGGCGGGATACAGAGAAAGATATGTGAGGTTAAGCAGTATGGGAGACACACAAAAAATTTCAACATTCATTTAATTGGCATACTAGAGAGAAATATTGACAGAATAGAAGACAATAAATGTTTTAAAAATGTTGGCTGAGAAATTTTCTGAATCAAAAAAAGGAATGGGAAAACACACGTCATTAGAGACATTATTTGGCTGCATCTGTTAACCACTATGCTGCATGCAATATACTCACAAAACCTTATCACGCCTAACTACCAGTTATTTGTCATCTACTATTAGCACAACACTTCACATCAACGCTTCTCAACCCCTCAAAGACATTTAACCATGTCTGGAGACAGGTTTCAGTTGTCACAACTGGTTAGGGGCCAGAGATGAGTTGCTACCGGCATCTAAATGGGTAGAAGTCAGAGAAGCTTGTAAACAACCTACAACACACAACATGGACAGCCTTCACGATGAAGAATTATCTGGCCCAAATACCAGTAGCACTGAGGTTGGGAAACACTGCTTTATGTATATTCACATTAATACTCACAAGCCAGCAGTGGGTATTATTCCTCATTAAAAAATGAACTTTTCCAGCAGGGCGTGGTGGCTCACACCTATAATCCCAGCACTTTGGGAGGCCGAGGTGGGTGGATCACGAGGTTAGGAGCTCGAGACCAGCCTGACCAACAGGGTGAAACCTTGTCTCTACTAAAAATACAAAAATTAGCCGGGTGTGGTGGTGGCACACGCCTGTTATCCCAGCTACTCAGGAGGCTGAGGCAGGAGAATCACTTGAACCCAGGAGGCAGAGGTTGCAGTGAGCCGAGATAGTGCCACTGCACTCCAGTCTGAGCGACAGAGTGAGACTCCGTCTCAAAAAAACAAAAACAAAAACAAAAAAAAAACTAACTTTTCTTTTCCAAGGCCAGGCAGTGAGGAAAGCGTGGAGCCCGGATTCGAATCCATGCTGGTCTCACTCCAAAACCTATTTTTACAAGAGTTCAAATCAGCAGAGACTGCTGTTGTGAATGTTTAAAGTAGGCGTGGCAGCACAGAATGCACAGAAACTGACCACTCTGGTCAAACAATAGCTCCCTGACATTGTAGACCTCCAGATGAACCCACCAGATTTGTTTCTCTTATCACTCATCCCGCTCCAGCTTTCTGTGTATTCATGTTCCAGGATGGGAGAGAGGTGGAGGTAATTTTCTGCTTCTTTAAAATACCAATGCACAGAATAAATGCTTGCCACCACACTAACGCCCCCTGCTGATATGCTTACTGCTGGTGGCCTAAAATGTGGAATATCGTGCTTTTAAGAACTCTCTGGGTACCCTAGATTTAAATCCACTCTTTAGTGAGACTATATTGGATAGTGAATATTTTGTACTCACATTCTTACATCAAAAGGGCCCTCCAGATGGTCTATTTCTTGTTGGCTCAGCCCAAACACACATGCATAAATCAGCAGCAAATTTGGTAATAGGACATAACATTTGAAATCAAAATGATCCACTGACACCACCATGCCGTGTTTCCCGGCCATGCTTTGATCTCTTAAATCATAGCAAAACTCACTTCGAAATAAAAACATGTTTAAATATGCCATTGCAATTGCATTTTTAAAATTAGATTCTTGAACACTTTTCAATCAAACATGTATTTTATTATTCTGTATAGACATTGCATATGTTATTGTTATGAATAGCTCATCATTCTCATAAGAAATCTAAGCTCATCCCAATGTGATTCTTTTAAAATTAGAAATATTCTTCATAATCGGTGGGGCTGCTGTTATCTTTTCCAAATCTCTTTCAAATGCAGTTTATCTTATTCCACTATTTTTCTTATTACTGTTTTTAAACATAGGTTTCCTTGGAAACTGGACTTCTAATGAACTTTAGCTACAGATAGGCTAAAAAATTGTCTTGATTCATTTATCATTTCATTGTAATTAAATCTTCTATATGATGTGGCCTATTCTTATGTATGGTATTTTGTTTCTATGGTAACAGAGATTTTTCTACTATCCATAGTTTGAAATGCCTTCACAGTATTTCTTGATTAACTCATGCACCCAAAATTGCATTTTGTAAACTTACGTGCGGTGGAACTCATAAAGAAATGGCTGCAAAAAAAACTTATCTTGTTTTCTATTTTTCTGAAATTTGTTTTGTTTTTATGATTCTTTTTCCTGATATGCTTCCCTCCTAGAGCAACATGATTTGGGCCGCTAGGAAAAGCAGATTTCACCACTAAGTTTAGCAAACCCTATCATTTTTGTAGTTGGATTGCCATCTACAGTTTTTAAGATCCAGTGACTGAGAAAAAAATCCACTATGATATTTCTATAAAATGAATAGAGAAAAAAGGATCTTAGTCACAATTTTTCTTTCTTTTTGCTAATAATTTTAATAATCTATTGATATCATTAATCTACTAACAAAAGGAATATCACATCCTCATTTTTTTGTTCTTAACACAGGACTTTGTTTATTCCAAGAGTTTCAGAACAGTTCAGAGGGGCTGCAGTTACTGATCATATAAATAATATTGAAATAAAATTGTTAATCTATAAATTCCATTTTTATTTTAAAGGCATTTTTAAATTAACAAATCTCTTATTCTTGCTGTAGAGTAATAATAAATAACAAGTGAACTGTATTTAGAACTATTCAATCACTCAATAAATATTTATCAGTCACACCCCTTCCATAGCCAATGCTGTTTTAATCTAGGCTCCTGACAATCTTAAATCCTAATAGCATCCAATTTTAAAAACTCATGATTTTAAAGACTCTCTTAGACTGGAGTGCTGTAAGAGCTAAGGGAAAGTAATATGTACATGGAAAAGTTATTTCTGAAACCACAGACTGAAGTAATTCGAGACTAATCTTATGAAGAATGGGTGGCAAGAACCTGTCCTGGATTGAACTATCCTAGTCAATCCCATTTATGAGCACTTTATTAGGACTTCAAACCATAGAAGGATCATGTGCATTACCCTGCACGTTTTATCTTATTCCCTGAAAATATGGGTCTAACCAATATACACTTTGGAGTCTCTATTAAAATTAGAAATCCCTTAGGGTTTTCACTGTGGAGCCAGATTGTAAGAAATTAAACTATCTAAGGAAGATATATTCTTTGAGAAAGACCCTTCATCTCTTTAAATCTCAGTTTTGTAACAATATAGAAAGGGAAAACAGGCTCATAGTACTTACTTTATAAGGCTGTCATAATAAATACTAGGATAAAATAGGAAGATGGATTTTATTAACTATAAAAACATAAATGTTTGGTATTAATACTATTAGGGTTATTGGTGATATGGAGGGGCAACCAGGGTTTGAATCTGCCTGAAATTTAATATGGGGAGCCAGGAATCTGCGTTGAAGACCAAGGGAAGTCAAATTACAGCAGTAGATAAGCCTTGCTCTGGCTTTTGTAAACCTGCTGCTACTGTATCAGGGTATTTCATTATTTGCTAGAACCTCAAGATGATGCTTCATTCACCTCTACAAAGACCACTAATGCAATACAGTGCCTCAGTATCTATGGGAGATTGCTTCCAGGACTCCTATGTATACCAAAATCCATGGATGCCCAGGTCCCTTGTAAAAAAATGGCATAATATTTGTATATCATCTATATAAATCCTCCTGTATACTTTAAATCATCTCTAAATTATTTATGATACCTTATATAATGCCTACATATAACTTCATTCTCATGGATTCATCATAATAGTTGCTACGAGGCAAATTTAAATTTTGCTTTTTGGAATTTTGTGGAATTTTTTTTCCCAAATATTTTCTATCTGCGGTTGGTTGAATTGAATACGAAGGACTGACTGTATTGTTCTTTCACTTCATCCTTTCCTCTGCATCTGAGTAGGCCTTAAAAGCACAATGTTGCTGATTGCAAACAAAATGAAGATCCAAAGGAAAACTTGATAGTTTGGGCCCTTTCCAGAAACTGAACAATAAAAATTAACTGTGTGAATGAGAAAAATCTCCACTGGCAGTCAAATGTAAAATCATTCTACCCTGTCATACATGTAAGCAATCTTTCAGGAATCCTTAAAAAAGAAAAGAAAAGATAAATCTTCGGTCTGTTGGTTAATAATCAAATAAGGAACAATCAACAACAACAACAACAAAATTCAACTGTAGAGATACATCCAGCAGGAACTGATAGGAAACAAAACTTGAAATGTTCAGTGGTCATTTTCTACCCTATCCTTCAGAGGAAAAATCTGAAAAAATACCTTTAAAAGACAGCAAATATACAATGACAAAAAATGGAGAGAAAATCTAAAATACAAATTTTAAAATGTTCAATTATTTTCATTTGAAAAATAATGATTTCTGTTACCATTCTGCAGAAGCAGAGATGGGCCTTTAGGCAGAAAGCAAGCGGGGGATCCTTCCAAAGGGTGAGAAATATTCTGTATTTTAATCAGGATGGGAGGGAGATTGCAAAAATTCATCAAGCTATACCTCTAAGATTATAGGTTACCTAAATTATGTCTCGATGTTTCAAAACTGGAAAAAAAATGTTTTCTCATTCAGAATCAAGGGACGTAACACCGATCATGTGGAATCCATAGTTTATCTCAATGATTTGTTTAAGCACTGAAATGTATATTTACGAGAAAAAAAATGTGATATTATAGAAATCTGCAACATAACAACCTTTGAATTCCCACCATACAATTGAAGATAAGATTTATTTACTCAAATCCATACAGAGATGTTTCATTGTTAAACTTATGTACCTATCTTTTACTATAATAATCAATTGGGATATTTGGCTCTTTTTCTTCTCCAGATACATATATTATTTATTTATTTAATAATCTATGTTTATGACTGCCTATGACTATGACTGAAACCAGAAATCGATCACAGAGCCCAAAAGACTTAGATACTGCAGCAATGACAATATGGGTTAGGTTAGGAGAAATGGACCAAATGTAGAGGTTTGCTCATTGATGAAAGCAGATGACTAACGAAACCAGAAAGCTGGGTGCGGTGGCTTACACCTGTAATCCCAGCACTTTGGGAGGCTGAGGCGGGCAGATCACTTGAACCCAGGGGTTCGAGACCAGCTGGGCAACACGGCAAAACCCCATCTCTACAAAAAATACAAAAATTAGCTGGACGTGGTGGCATACACCTATAATCCCAGTTACTAGGGATGCTGAGTAGGAGGATCCCTTTAGCCTGGGAGATGGAGGCTGCAGTGAGCTGAGATAGTACCACTGCACTCCAGCCCCAGCAACAGAGTGAGACCATGTCCAAAATAAAATTAAAATAAAATAAAATAAAATAAAATAAAATAAAAAGAGTACAGTAGGATGGGGTAGGTTGGGGTGGGGTGGGGAGTTTACAAAAAGCATGTCTAAGGAAAGTCCACTCAATATGAACCCTGTTTAAGGTAATTCCAACATGGTCTAAAGGAAATTTATGGTCTTTCCTGAGCATGACTAGACCCCAAAAGATTTTGTATTGGCATAAACCGAGTTAAATGTGAGACTGATTTTAATATGAATAACCCATGCCTTAGGCCTTAAAATAAAAAATTTAAAAACCAGCAATGTGTGTAAATGTAAGCGACTAGAGAGAATATGTGTAAAGGCAAGTGGATTCCCAGAAAATGTCAGCACTTTGCAGGATGAGCGCTGGCAGCCATCTCAGTGTTGACAATATGCTAGAGAGGCTCGGAACATAAATCAATCTACATTTGTTCTCACAGGGACTGGAAGCTGGAATTACTGTTTCTGAAACTTGAGCCAATATTGTCACAGCAATATAAATGATGGAAACTTTGCCACTCTAGTCTGCTTCACCCATTGCATGAACCTCCTGGCAAACAACGCCCTGGAATTTCATTAATTAGTGCTAACTATGATTGGCACTGCCAGAGAGGACAATAAAACAACCACAGTGTTTTTTATGAACATATGGGTGGCAGAGGCTCTAGCTGGGAAATACAAAATTGGTTTCCAACTTATTAAAGCATATTTATACTGTATAATTTACCTAATTTTGCCTTTTTAAGCTAATTTATTTTTTTTTAATGTTTGTGGATTGAATATTGAAGTATCAACTGCTTAAGTAGTAGAAGTTATAAACTTTGCCTCAGTGGAAAACATGAGATTTTGAATTGGGAAGGATCCTTTGAAATGATCTAATTCACATCTTTATTTTACAGATAAAGACATTTAGTCCCAGGAAAGTTAAGTCCCTTTACCAAACTAACAAAACAGTAGCAAAATTAAGGCCAAAACCCAGATATTCTAAATCCAGGGTTTATTCCTCTATCACATTGTCTCTTAATTGACAACTGTTTTCACTGTATTGACATTAAATTGAGGTATAACAGTTTTGGGTTGACATTTAGCTACTTTCTACATGTCTTTGAAGGTAAAAGTGTTTTGTTTCTTTGTTTGTCTGTTTGTTTTCAGAGTCGAGATCTCTCTTGTAGTCTAAGTTGGACTTGAAGTCCTAGGCTCAAAGGATCCTTCTGCCTCAGTCTCTCAACTAGCTGGGACTTACAAGCAAGTGCCACCATGCCCAGCTTTTACATGCTTTTTAACTAAACCAGTTATTGAAGTTTTTCAATTCCATATAATGATCTTCTAAATAAGTTAAAAAGAAAACATATATACATTAAAATTAGAATCACCACAGCCTATTTTCATAGAAATTTCTTCTTTTTCTTGCCTTCAAATATTCCTTTATTAATTGCCACATCAATTACCTCTACTCATCTTATCAATAGGAAAAATAAACATTACTTGTTTAAGCCTTTGAATGTTATAATAGTAGATAATATCGTCTCATGATTCCCTCATAATCCCATCCCCTTTGCCCTTAAGCACACACGCATATGTGAATTTGGTACCATGTTGGGACAGCAAGAAAGCTACTGGGAGGAACTTTCAGTTATGATTTTAATTTTGGAGGTGACAAAAAAACGGAAAAGTCCTATTTCCAGGTCGCATTGTCTAATACACTTCTAGAGTCTCATTGCATGGAGGATGCCACATAACCAATAGAATCTCCCTAGTTGATCTCTATCTTAATTGAAACCAGGAACTAAAGGGCCTGCTTTGGCACTTATATGATAATTCCAAAACAAAAGAGAAAATACTAAATGTTGCATGCACTCAGAGCAATACAGCACCCCCAGGTAGGTTACCTGAGAACTGGGCACGCAGTTCAAGCAGTCAACACCTAGTTACAAATTCAGAACACATTGTTTTTATCCCACCTTAAAATAGCTTTTAATGAGCAATACTTTGTCTTTATGTTATTAGTATTATTTTTTGTGACGGGGTCTTATTCTGTTGCCCAGGCTGGAGTGCAGTGATGCAATCTCGACTCACAGCAGCCCTGACGCCCCAGGCTCAGGTGATCCTCCCGAATAGCTGGGACCACAGACACACACCACCATGCCTGTCTAATTTTTGTGTTTTTAGTAGAGACGGGGTTTGCCATATTGCCCAGGCTGGTCTTGAACTCCTGGGCTCAGGCAATCTGTCCTCCTCAACCTCCCAAAGTGCTGGGATTACAGACGTGAGTCACCATGCCCAGCCTGTCTGTATAATTTCTGATTATACTAAAGGATCCTGTAAACAATTCTACATTATAGTCACTGTCTGCACGTCCTTGAAATAATTGTCTGCTATCTCACACAGTATCCCTTTAAGATTGGTTAGAGACATTTCTCTAGGTTTCAGTTCAGTAAAACCTGCTGCCCAGAAGCAACAGGTTTGTTTTTGGGTTTGGGTTTCGTTTTCCTTTAGTGTACCTGTAAAATTATAGAATGGTGTATGATTAAGAGAAGCTGGTTCAATTGTTTAAGGTGGGGTGGACTTGTTCAAGATTACTTGCTGAAGGAGAAAAACTTAAGTATAGAAGAAAGGAAGAGAAAATGGACAAATATCCTACGCTGGTGGAAAAAAAAAGTGTTGTACACTAAAGTTCATCATCTACCTTCTCCAGCCAGCCTTCCTATCTCTTGAGAGGTAATACAACATGTAGGGTGGTATGGAGCTTGGACTTTGGAACCAGACCATTTAAGCCAGTCCAGCTTTATCACTTATGTGAATAATCTTGAGCAGGGTAATTAGCCTCAGCTTCCTCATCTATAAAATGGGTGAAATAATAACTTCTTGTGTACAATTGTTATGAGTCTCAAAGAAGCCAATATTTATGGTATTTGGAACAGCTCCTAGAACATAGCACACGTTCAACAGTTTATCATCATCATCTTCTTCATCATCATCATCATCTCTGCTTCAGCTTCAGCTTCTCAATGAGTAGAGGATTAAACTTAACTCAACAAAATTACTAAACACCTATTGGTACCAAGCATTATAGAAGGTGGTAAAAAGACAAAGATGAATGAGACGCAAAGCCTACTGTCAAGGTACTCAGTCTAGTAAATAAATAATTGCACTACATATTTTATATTAATATCGAAAACAGTAGTGCATGTATCCAAGTCCTCTGGTTGTGCAAGACAGGCAGCAGAAGCTGGAATGAGAAGCCCATTGAAAATGCCTTGTATGCTTTTGAAATCTAAAAATCCCTCTCTAGAGGCTGGGAGAACCAGACCTGAAGGCAATTTCTTCCCACCCCAGCCTGGCCACAGGAAATGATCACCTCTCCCTGCCCCTCAGGAGCTGTGGTTGGGGAGACAGAAAGAGAGAGAGAATGACAACTCTAAGACCCAGGACATTAGGGTTGTCTAATTTGCATGTGTGGAAAATATACAGCCAGATGAGTGGTGGTAGCAAAACGAGCATGTGCACTAACCATATCTAGGAACAACATACCAGCGTTCACCAAAAGTAAGAACCCTGAGATTTCATGGCCATCTCTCTACTCTCCAAATGCTTAGAGGTCAAGTCTGTGGACAGAGGCTGTAAATATCACTCTGACAAGAATCTCTTATGAAATCTACTTCATTGTGATAGCCAAAGCAACCATACTTACAAGATAACTAATGAACCACTGCAATTACCCACCTAGACAGATAACACTTAAGCTTAAATTCACTTAACATCAAAGAAATATGTAAGAGGGTAACATGTGCTTGTAGGAAGGTTTGGTTTAGCCAGATATGATCATTGGTATCGCAAAATCTGCTTTGTTAAAAATAGTTCTATAATACATGTAAGCAACTTGAAAAAGCTACATATAGTCTGTTTTTCCATAGTAAGCAAAGCCAATGGAGTAAAGGCAATACAATTTACAGTAGGTCACAGGACCCCCTTCTATCAGATCAGCTTTGAAAGTTGTATTATTCAAAAGACTTCTCTCCAGCTCTCTCTGCCCAACCTCAGCTGTTTGCCTCTCCAAAGTGCTGCCCCCTACCTCCCAACCATTGCCTAACCCTTACCTAGCCACAACCATTTCCTCAACTCCAAGGACAAAAGAGAGGAGCTCTTTTTGTTGTGTACAGAGGTATACAACAATGAGGAACCTTGTTAAACTTTGTATCAGAACTAATTTTTCTTTACTCCTTATGCCACTATTAGAGAACACAAATAAAGGGATAATTAACATCTTGGACACTTCTTTTGTTGTTATTTTGTCATTGACACATCATTTTTAAGAACTCAGAAACAGGGAGGGCCAAAACATTTCAAATAACATTAGATTTGATTGCAAAAATAAGTTTGTGTTCCTTTTTTTTCTCTCACATCAGTACACTGTTCAGGCGTGTGCCCTTTTGAAAGACAAGGTAAGCTACAGGTTTTCAGTTCCCCCAAATAAACTAAAGATCCAGATTAAAGATCCTGGAGAGCTACAAACTAGAAATTTTTGCACACTTTGTTAACTTTGATGTTTTAGCTTTTATTTTTAGGAATGTTGCACAGATTTGCCCAGGTCTCTGAGTAATAAGAATAATTAATGGGTAAAACATAATTCCCATAATGTGAGAAGTTTCATCTTGAAGTTCTCAAGCATCCAGTCAATGAGTTACAGCATAATATTGATAATGTATGAGATATTCCCAGTGATAAACTTCAGGATTATCCCAGACTTTCTTAAAGTTGGGACATTTTGGTCAAGAAGTCTAGTTAAGCTAAAATGCCCTCTAGAGAGAAATGCTCAGGAGTCTCACAGATTCTCATAATTTTGCCACCTAAGGAAATCCTATTAAAAGATATGTTCCTTCAGAGTGATTATTTATTATTCTACTTATAGTAATAAAAAATTTTAATTTCTCCAAAAACGACTCATTTTCTGGTTTTCTTTTATAAATCCCTGATTCTGCTTCTGTTGCCTTTCTCTGGTCTATAGTGTTTTACTCACTATAACCAAACAAAACAGCAAGATTAAGAATTTTTTGTTACCCAGAGAATTGTTAAATTATAAATTGAACCCACTCATTTAGAAGAATATTCTGTGTCTGCTTTTTCTGCTTCAGCTACTAGCTGAAGTCAATGACATCAGGTTACACTATCCTCTTTCCAATCTCATTATCATTACTGACCTCCCTCCCCATCACTCTCTCACATCCCCTAAGGATCACTATTTTGTCTTCTCTTCAATTGCCTACTGTTATCCGGAGTGATTTCAATATATATTTTGATGAACCACTTAACACCCTGGTCCCATCATTTCATGACATCCTCCTCTTCAAATCCTCACTTCTGCTCCAGAATCCATTTCCATCGATAATGTAATCAATTCTTTCACCCCATGAACCTTTAGAAACCATGCTGTTTGATTTCACAAGGATCTCAAATGACTTCCTACCTCATTTCTTCAAGTTGACCAGCTTCTTCTCTTCCCTACTCTCCTACTCTCCTTGGATCCAAGGGCAATTGTTTTGTAATAAATAACTACTCATAATCGCCTCAATTCCTCCACCTCCCTCTCCTGAACCCTCATGCTGCCTACAATCATTCATTGATTTCCTCTGTCATTTGTTAGCCAAATTTACTTATTGTTTTGCAGAATGTAGATCCACACAAGGTTGTTTAGGCAAGGAGGCAAGAGAAGCACCTCTTGCCAAGCTCTAAGTGCTGCCTTCAACTGGAGGGAGGGGCTCATTTGTAACTTGTGCTCCCTCAAATCCTTTTTTCTATTTTACAGACAGAAACATTATGAGCTAGCCATGGCCCAGTGGGTAGCTAAGCAGAGTTGGAGAAAAAAAGATGCTTTTATCCAATATGAATTTTTTTTCAATATCTGGCTTATTGAACACTCCCTCTTCCTGAAACTTTTCTATATCACTCTCCAAAACACTGCTTGACTCTGGTTCTCTTATTGTCTCTATGGCCTCTTTTAAATCTGCTTTTCTGGCTCCTCCTCCTTAGCCTATCCAGCAAATATCAGGCATTTCTCAATGTACCTCTCTGATGCACTTCTCTTTCCTCCCTAAACCTTCTCTCTGGGTGGTTTTAACACCTCACATTATCACAACTGTCCCTTATGTGAGTGACTTTCAAACTTTTCTCCACCTTTGATTTCCCCTGGTTTCCTAATCCACTTTCCAATTCCTACTGAACATTTTTACCTAACCATCTCATAAACATCAAAAATTCATAATGTCTAAAACAGAATACAACATTTTCCCCAAATCCTTGTTTTTCTCTCACCTGTGTTCTCTGTTTTTGTTAATGGCATGTCTACCCACCAAATGTTACAAGATAGAAAACTCAAGTTCATTTTAGATTAATCTTTAATTCACTTTCTACATTTAGTCAATCACCAAGTCCCACTAATTATCCTACTGAAGTATTGTTCAATTCCATCCCCTCCTCCTACTTCACTTTGACTTTCTGATATCTAGGCTATAATAATAACTTCTTAACCCACTGCCCTTACACCAGATTGCAGTAAAGGGTACACTTCAGATGTACCCTTTCCTCTGCTGAGACTGATCATAGTATTACCCTAATTAAAACCCTTTAAATATTCTAATAAATCCAAAACCAACAGTACGACTTACTTACAAGCATCTTTTACAATATAACTCCAATTTACCTTCCAACTCCATTACTAGACACTTTCCCTACACATATACTCTATTCTTTTTTTTTCTTTTATTTTTTGAGACAGTCTGGCTCTGTCAGTCAGGCTGGAGTGCAGTGGCATGATCTCCGCTCACTGTAACCTCCGCCTCCCGGGCTCAAGCAATTCTCCTGCCTCAGTCTCCTGAGTAGCTGGGATTACAGGTGTGTGCCACATTGCCCAGCTAATTTTTGTATCTTTAGTAGAGACAGGGTTTCACCATGTTGGCCAGGCTGGTCTCGAACTCCTGACCTCAGGTAATCCACCTGCCTCGACCTCCCAAAGTGCTGCAATTATAGGCTTCAGCCACCACGCCCAACCTCATGTACTGTATTCTAGCCACACTGATCTACTTAATTTTCCCTGAACATTTCGTGAACATTCACAGCACATCATTTCTACTTACTCCGTCCTTCTCCTAAAACATCTATCACTTCTTTTCTCTCTGGCAAACACAATAATACTCATTCTTAATTGTCCTTCTTTAATGTTTTATTCTCTGTAGAGTTTTCCCTGTTGGCCCTTCCTCCAGCTAAAAATTAACTGCCTCATCTTCTTTTCTCCTAGAGCACTCAAGGCTTTTCTCAGTACTTATCGTCTTAGTTATAAATCGCATGCTCCATAAAATATGAGGCTATGAATTCAAGGCTTCAGAACACAAGAATCCATTTTACCTGGTAGATAGTGAACAAATCAGCCATTTTCACTTCCATTCCATGTAGTTTTCAGAATCCTTGTAAGTTTTATGTTTTTCTGTTTTGGTGTTTGTTTAATTGTTAATGTAATGAGGTGGGGGTGTTTTGATGAGGGGAAGAGAAATTTTTACACGTTTTGTTAACTTTGATTTTTAGCTTTTATTTTTAGGAGTGTTGCACAGATTTGCCCAGGTCTCCGAGTAGTAAGAATTCATCGGTAAAACATAATTCCCATGATGTGAGAAGGTTCAACATAAACCCTTACAATGCCAATATCAATTCCCTAAGATGAAACCAGGAACCATCATCTCAGCAGGCAGAAAACAGACTCACCTTCAACCTCAGTATTTCCATTCTAATGGCCCTTTTTTTCCACCTGGATCAACCTCTTCTGACTTTTCAGATATCGCCATCTGTGGTGGTTAATTCAATGTATCAACCTGAGTAGGCTAAGGGATGCCCAGAGGACTGGTAAAACATTATTTCTAGGTGTGTCTGTGAGGATGTTTCTAGAAAAGATTAGCATTTAAATCCATAGATCTAGTAAAGAAGGTCATCCACACCAATGGGGTATCATTCAATCCATTAGGGGCCTCCCAAATAGAATAAAAAGGAGGAAGAAAGACTCTCTTCTTAAGCTGAGCCCATCCTCTCCTGCATTCAAACACTGGAGTTTTTCATTCTCTGATCTTTGGACTCCGAGACTTATACCAATGAGCTCCCTGATTCTCAGACTTTCCAACCTGGACTGAAACTTATGCCACCACCTTTCTAGTTCTTCAGCTTGCAGATGGCATACTATGGGACTTCATGGCCTCCATAATCACATGAGTCAATTTTCATAATAAATCGCCTTTTATATTATCCCTTCTATAACAATATAATGGACACATCCTATTGGTTTTGTTTCTCTAGAGAACCCTAATATGCCTCAGTCATAATCTTCTTGCCATACATTAAAACTTTGTATCTCTTATGCACAACGCATCCCAGCCCCACAGAGCTTGACTCTTAAATAGAGGACACCCATGTGTACCCTTATTCAAGGTGTGTCTACTTCCACTTTCCTGCATCCTCACGATGTAATACTGTGACTGCCATTTTATCTTCTGCATCCCACACCCAAGGCTGCTCCTCTACTCCTGCACCCTTTGCATTTAATATGTATTAGTTAAGAAACAAAATAGCTATAACACAGGAAAAGCTTTAGTCTTAAGAGTAATATATCAGCCATCTGAGAATAGAGACCAGCTTGCTGGATCTGTGAATGTCAGTATTTTTTCCAGCTAAGGTTTTCTGGATATGAAATGATCACATGACCTCAGGAACACATCAGCAATTTCCTAGTTTCCAAGTAAAAGTTCTTATTCCCTCCAAGTTGGGTTCTCCTCGAAATCTCAATAAATCAGAGGTCACCCAGGAGTAAATATTTTTTAGCTAAAAAGGCTACAAGGGTTTGTGTTGATCAGATAATTACACTTCTTTCTCCCACAGGAATTGTCATCACAAATAGCTACATATCAGAACTTTCTCATCATTTTTCGAGCACCATTACTAAGGTGACTTTTTTTCATTTCAGGTAAGCTTTGAGTTGGGAGTGATATTTTAATATACTGATTCCCAAGCCCTCCTACAAAGAGCAGACTCTCACTCTCACTTCCAAGTGCTGTGGAATGCTGTGCAAAGTATACTTTCTTTGCTACTGCCAAATAAATTGCCAGGTTTGTCATGCAATGGCATTCCCCAGATTTATGTAAATGAGGGGGCTTTAATTTTCACAATGTTAATTCAATCTTTTCAGAAATCATATCTCTGTGCTCATAATTTTATGTTATGACTATGTTGCATACAGATGAGGACTCTGTTTTGCTACTTGCCATTCCTGCAAATATTTGGCGTTTCTTCAACAAATAGAAACATTAGCAAATTATACTACAGCTACCCAGTTTAGCTATACAAGCTGTTTTTTTCACTTAAAAAAGAATGTATAGAAATTATATTTTAAATTTTAGTCCTTGGTCCTTAGGAGGTTGATTTTGGAAAGAATAACTCAACATGCTAAATTATGTGACCGCACTTGTTCTTTGTTGGATAGAAAACACCACTTTGTGCCTGTATTTCAATAAACTTTTGTGTAACTAGAAGGTAGCTTTTACATTAGCAATGATTCTGTTATATGGAAAATTATGGTTGTCACTCAACCATCAACCTCATGCTGATTCTTCTTCCTCTTCCTGATGTTCTTAAGCCATAATAGGCCAGAAACTAAAGAATATATTTAAGGACTTAGGTGCAAAGTAACATTATAACCATGTAGAGAATTGTTGCTGCTGCAATTTCAACAATTATATTGGCTTTAACTTTGAGGAAGCAGTTTGTAGTTGTTGTTGTTGTTTTTTCAAAGACCAACAAAGGCATTGGTGATGAACCAGCTGGATATTCTTTCCTGGATTAACAAACTTGATGAAAACCATTTGAATGTCTGCATCCACTGATACTCGCTCCTAAAATGTGACAAAAGTATGTCCAGTGCTTCATACATTCTGACTCTTTTGATCCTGACAACTCTGCCAGGGAGATATTTTCATAATCCCCATTTTATAGATAAGACAACTGAAGCTAAGAGAAGTGAAATAATTGGCCTGAGATCATGCAACCAGAAGGTGGTAGAGCTAGAATATAAGGTTCCAATTATTTGGACCAGCATACCAAAAAATCCCCATGAGAGTGAGTTTTCTTGGGATGTTTCTGTGCCTTCCCACTTTGAGATTACACTAATAAGTGACTCACCTTTCTCAGACCAATTTTATATATTGATCCTCCATAAGGCCGAGTGCATAATCACCACCAAGGCAGACACGCAGTGAATGAAAAGCACATCCTGAAAAGGAAGGGACCCCTGGGTCAGCTAAAGATCTATACTTTGTCTTGCACAAAGAGGGAGAAGATACTTGGTAAGGTATCTGTCAAGAATTTCAATTTAAGTCACTAGCACTTAAATTTCTGACTGAAAGCTAGAAGAGTGTGCCAGTTGAAAATTCCATAAAAGAAGCCAACATATCCCATTAAGTCTCTTTTCAAAGCTGACTAGAATCATTAAAAATTATTTTGGGAGATAAGTACCCAGTTCAGTGTTTCTGAACAAAATATTTCCCCATTCTTTTTTTTTTCTAGTAGAGCTCATTCATACTACAAGAGTGTCTCATTTCTGAAGGTCTTAGCTAACCCATCATATTACAATGGCACTTTGTCACATTGCCCATTTGTTCAATTTTGCAAGAAGAGATCTTTTCACTTAGCAAGTCTAATTTCTCACTTCTCGAATGTGGGTAAAACTTGAGAATAATAAGTTGCTTAAGTTCAATTTCACCACCT
Source organism: Chlorocebus sabaeus (assembly GCF_047675955.1). Taxonomy (NCBI): domain Eukaryota; kingdom Metazoa; phylum Chordata; class Mammalia; order Primates; family Cercopithecidae; genus Chlorocebus; species Chlorocebus sabaeus. The sequence continues at coordinate 11,690,627 of NC_132910.1, forward strand.
TAAATTCTCATGAAAAACTACTCTGTCAACTCTAATTTCGTACTTCTTGATTGTGGGTGGAAATTGAAATAGGTTCTCAAATCCCTTGATTCCTATTTTATAAGGGGCTTCAGTGTGCCTGCTCTCAAAAGCAATTCCGTGTGCCATTTACAGCCTTGAACTGTGTCTACAGACATGAAGTCAGGAAAGCCCTCCCTGTATGTATTTTCGCAAATGCACACAGAATAGTAAGTTCACACAGCTCTCATTCAGAGAATAGAAACCGAGAGCTTTAAACTAGCTCTTGAAACAGCTAGAAAAAAAGTAAAGAAATTGTTCTTCTGCTAGAGGTGGATCTTTGTAGAAAATTCCATGAGTGGTGAAAAAAACGTTGTGAATACTTCTTTCTATTATTTACACCAAGACTGCAGTGATATTACAATGTACACCCTTTTGCAACTAAAACTGTAATTCAGTTAACTTCAACCAAAAATTATTGTCATTAAATCTTTTAATAAACTATGGTTAAGGCAAGTTCCACTTTAGCTTGATGGGGCACATAAGTAATACATGCCAGAAAACCAGCTGGAAGGGGCTCAAAGTGTAAATTTGATACTACTGGGCTGTGTTTGTTTGTGAAGAGTAAAAAGTATACTTTCTACCCATAACATTATATATATAGGTTCATCAAACTCTCAGTAATCTTAGTGTCAATGTTGTAGGTCAGTACAAATAGAATGACAAATACATATAGATAAACAATTAGTATCTATAATCCTAGGGATTTTGAGGCTGAAAGAGGCATCAAAGGTTATGTGGTTCAGAGTTCTGAAAGCAGTTTCATAAACCACTAGTAACCTAGCCTGGTTAAGTGTGGTATGCCTTTCATTATTCCCTCAAAGGGCATCCTTTGGTCAAAAATTTAGGAAGAGCTGAGTCAAGAAAAGTGAGATATGTATCTTTATTGCAGGGCTTTTTGGAACTCTTTCCAAAAGGGGACTATACTTTGCAGCATTTTAAAAGCTTACTTCACTAATTTTTTATGGAATATATCTAGGGATATACCTTGAGAAACACCAACACCAACACGATCCAATCCCCCAAATCACTTATGTAAACCAAGGTAAAATTCCCATTAATGGAAAGTTGGTTTTAGAACTTAAGTAAGCTAATTCCTAGGACTGTCCTGTTTTTCAACATCACACAACTGTTCTGTTATGTGGCAAATGAAAGACACTAGAGCACAGTATTTATAGGTGAATACTAGAATCTAGGATGAAATCCTGCAGTGCCATCACTTACCAGTGGTGGGTCTCAATAACCTCATCTCTAAAATGGAGCTAAGAGTGCTGACTAGTAAAGAGTTAGTCTGTGTAAAGCACTTATGACTTAGCACTATGGCAGTGTTAGCTACTTATTCCTATTACTATTACAGTTGTTATTAAACATCACACCTGCTTAGGTATACATAATCAGGGTAATAATAATTTCTAGAAATCTGAACACACTGTGTGAAACAACCTGGGAAGTCCCGGGAAGTATGAGAAACATCCCTCAATTGTAATTGCTAATAAATCCAAATCTTAGGAAAGCCTAATAAAAATGTCAAATTGTAGAATTTTTAAAGACATGTAAGTTTATACTATACACAAAAAGCATAAAGCTACTCAGTGTTGCCTTAAAAGAAAATACTGTTTTAATTGGTAGTAGTGTCAAGTCATCAGTCTAATGATACTAGCTAGACCATGATTATACTGTCTTGTTATCATTTCACAGTTCTTTAATGCTATCAATTATTTATCTAGAAAGTTCATTGAAAGTTCATCTAGAAAGTTTATTTAGAAAGTTCATTGTCATTTATAGAAAAAAAACTGAGCTGATGGAATTCACACTCATAAAGTGATGGATGGAAAGAAGGAAGGAAGGAAGGACAGACGGACGGAAGGAAAGAAGGAAGGAAGGAAGGAAGGAAGGAAGGAAGGAAGGAAGGAAGGAGATAAAGAAGAAGAAAGAAGAAGAAGAAGAAGAAGAAGAAGAAGAAGAAGAAGAAGAAGAAGAAGAAGAAGAAGAAGAAGAAGAAGAAGAAGAAGGAGAAGAAGAAGAAGGAGGAGGAGGAGGGGTGGAAGGAAGGAAGGAAGGAAGGAAGGAAGGAAGGAAGGAAGGAGGGAGGGAGGGAGGGAGGGAGGGAAGGAAGGAAGGAAGGAAGGAAGGAAGGAAGGAAGGAAGGAAGGAAGGAAGGAGGGAAGGAAGGGCTGGGGAAAGAAAAAAGGAAGGAAGAAAACAGGGAGAAAAACGAGGAAGAAAGGAAAGAAGTGAGAGTGGGAAGAAGGAAGGGGAAGAAAGAGACAACTGAACACACTCGAGACGAATGCAAAATCAAGAAGAATAAGCCCCCAGCTAATAAACCAAATGAGGCCACAATAAGCCTCTCAGTCCTGATTTGGTTTGAAGTCATGAGGTCAATGAGCACATATGATATTCAATACATTTTGAATTCCCACCCTTTGATAAATGTGCTAACATATACTTTGTTCTTATTATAAAGTTCACCCTGTCATAAATTTCTCCTGCCATGAGGCTCTTGTACCTTTACCCCCCATTTCATTACTTCCCATTATATTAATGATCTACCTACTGATGGCAGCATATTTCTAGACAGACAAGTTCCGAACTCTCAATGGCTGTGTTAGAGGAAGGCTCTAATCTTGATACTTATAATCAGATATTGGTGGGATGCCATCCTACAGCAGAGAGTACATACATGACTGCTAATCTAATGTGCTGCATTACTTTGCAAATTGAGTGAGACCTATAATGAGTAACCTCAATCTAACTGCAAAAATGCCTACATTCTGAAATCGTATCCATAAAATTTTAAGAAAATTGAGGAACAAAATGAAAAGGATGGAGATATTTAAATGAGAGAAAAAAGATACCATGATTTCAGTTGCAGGTAATGCACTAATTTTCAAAAGAATACAAATAGCATGAGAACACAATTGGAGCAAGTCACATGAAAAATGGTTAGAAGAAAGAAAACAGGAATACGAACAGGTAACGTAACAAACTGATAGCATGAATTAACCATGACCCATGAAGGACCAAGAGCCAAGTACAAGACATATCCAAAGGTATGAAGGTCATTTTGACAATTCTAAAATCTCTTCAGTAATTCATAAGGACATTAAACTAGGGTTGCAATGGTGTGACTCTGTTTGTTTGGACTTACATTGTTTAGGGCTATACCAAACAGACCTGAAAGTCGATGCAGATATATGAATAGATCAGTTCCTCTGTCCAACACCCTAGTAAGAGCTGGGAATCACCAAGAAAACTGAATCTCAGAAGGCAAATTCTGCTTCATAAGGATAGAAACCATCTATGTCTTGATCACCACTCTATCCCCAGCATCTAGAAAAGAAGTAAGCAAACTTTTCGTAAAGGTCCAGATAATAACATTTTCACCTTCGAGAACATGGTGTTTCTATTTCAACTACTCAATGGACAATATGGAAACAAATGAATGTGACTGGGTTCCAATAAAACTTTGTTGGCTGGCCATATTTGGCCCTGGTCTAGAAGGTTTCCTGACATATATGTGCTTAATAAATGTGTTAAGCAAAAACCCACCTCCTTCTCTAATCATCGCCTCCCTGGGGAATTAACTAAATACAAAGAAACAATTGAGTCTATCTGTTGGAGAAGGCAGATTTGAAACTGGGTAAGTATAAACACAGGGCCATTGATAACCATGCTTCTTGCTCTGTATCCTGCAATAAGATAGAAAGAAGCCCACTGGTAGAGAGAAAAGGAGAAACAGAGCAAAGACAGCAAAGATAGACTCTTTACCATATTTAAGAGTTATTATTTCTATGGTGGAGACTGTTGTTGGTCACCAGTATCACTTCTTCCATTCTTCCTTTTAGTAACAGAAACCCCAAGTTTTAGTGTGGTTTATAGCTTACCAGCTAAAAACTATACTCTCAGGCTCCCTTGAAGCAACATGACTAAGTTTGGACAAAGCTATGTGAACAGAAGTAATGTGAGTAACTTCTGTATCACACTCTTATAATGAAACAGTTTGTTCTCTTGCATGTTTTTCCCTTTCCTGGGGGACTGGAGCTTAGATTCAACAGAAGGTAATCCAGAATAGAATATGCGGAAGGCATAACACATTTAGGTCTGGTGGAACAAACAGGGAGAAGGAACTGTGGACTTCAGATGACATGTATCAAGTGACGTTCTTTCCCTAGACTGTCTGCTCACTTATGCTTTTACAAAAGGAATGACTAAACTTCCTGTCTCGTTTGAGCCATGCTATTAGAATAGCTGAACTGATATCCTAACTAATAAAATCCCAGAGAGAATTTCCAAAGTTTCTGCCTTCCAAACCTGGGTTGTTTTTCAATTCAATTGATTCTGAGGATTATATCAGGATCTTTTTAACAGGTCATCTTTTGCCTTAATTTACTTCCATTTGGATTTCTGTCATGTGCAACCTAAGACAGCTGAATGATATAAGAGGTATCCAGTTGATATTCCCATGGAGATTTTTTTTTCCTCCATCGTTAGGCTTACAAGTTTAGGTTTTTACTTTTTCAATGAATGTGGCAATTTCTTCACAAATACTTCTGGCAAGCTAAATGTCATTGTCCCAATTCCAGTGAAAGATACCATCAAAGTCAACGATCTCTTGGGAGCGGAGAGAATTTTTAAATCATTCATGGGCATTCTTCTAACGGTCTCCAAGGAGCATCTTCAAATAAAATAAGTCCATGATGGATGTATTTAATTTATTTGTGCTTCGTGACTGTTAGGAAATACCTATCACAATATTATATTGGTGAAAGGAGGTTTTTTTATTTTATTTATTTATTTATTATACTTTAAGTTCTAGGGTACATGTGCACAACGTACAGGTTTGTTACATATGTATACATGTGCCATGTTGGTGTGCTGCACCCATTAACTCATCATTTCCATTAGGCATATCTCCTAATGCTATCCCTCCCCACTCCCCACTTCCCACAATAGGCCCCGGTGTGTGATGATCCCCTTCCTGTGTCCAAGTGATCTCATTGTTCAATTCCCACCTATAAATCAGAACATGTGATGTTTGGTTTTCTGTTCTTGCGATAGTTTGCTGAGAATGATGGTCTCCAGCTGCATCCATGTCCCTACAAAGGACACAAACTCATCCTTTGTTATGGTTGCATAGTATTCCATGGTGTATATGTGCCACAGGTTTTAAGCTACACACACAGAAAAGTAAGGGCAGCCTACATGAACTCTCATTCAGCTCCATAAATATTTAACTAATGTAACATAAAACTTTTATTAGATTCATTGAGGCAGAATTGGCAATTAAAAATTGTATCGATTCAAGCCATACATTAAACGTTTTGATATACTTATGCATTGTGAAATGATTACCACAATCAAGATAATTAACATATCCATCACCTCACATAGCTGTATTTTTGTCTGGTAAAAATATCTAATATCTACTCTCTTAGCAAATATTAAGGATACAACATATTATTATTAACTAATGTTATCATGCTGCAAATTAGATCTCTGGAATTTATTCATCTTATACATTCAAGTCTGTATTCTAAGACCAACATCTCTCCATTTTCCCCAATCTCCCTAATCATGATAACCACGCTTCTACTCTCTATTTCTATTAATTTCACTTTTTAAGATTCCATATATAAGTGAGACTGTGCAGTATTTATCTTTCTGTGTCTGATGTATTTCACATGGCATAAGCTTCATCCATGTTGTTGCAAATGACTAGATTTCCTTTTCTTCTGAGACAGGGTCTTACTCTGTCTCCCAAGCTGGAGTGCAGTGGCGTGGTCATGGCTCACTGCAACCTCAAACACCTGGGCTCAAGTGATTCTCCTACCTCAGCCTCTCAAGTAACTTGGACAATAGGCATGTGCCATAATATGTGCTAATTTTTTAAATCTTTTGTAGAGATGAAGTCTCACTCTGTTGCCCAGGCTGATCTCAAACTCCTGACCTCAAGCTATCCTCCCACTTAGCCTCCCAAAGTACTGGGATTAAGTGTCTGAGCCACCATGCCCAACCTACTTTTAATTTTTTGAGGGACCTCCTTTCTGTTTCCATAATGGCTGTACCAATTTACATTGCAACCAGCAGTATGTAAGGGAGGGTTCCCTTTGCCCAGCAACCTCACCAACACTTACCTTTTAAGTTTTTGATAATAGCCATCCTATTAGCTGTGAGGTGATACTTCACTGTGGTTTTTATTTTCATTTCCCTGATGATTAGTGATGTTGGGCATCTTTTCATGTACCTGTTGGTCATTTATATGTCTTTTTTTTTTTTTTTTTTTTTGAGACAGAGTTTCGCTCTTGTTGCCCAGGCTGGAGTGCAATGTTCCCTGCAACCTCCACCTCCTGGGTTCAAGTGATTCTCCTGCCTCAGCCTCCTGAGTAGCTGGGATTACAGGCATGCACCATCACACCCAGCTAATTTTTTGTATTTTTAGTAGAGACAGGGTTTCTCCATGTTGGTCAGGCTAGTCTCAAACTCCCAACCTCAGGTGATCCACCCTCCTCGGCCTCCCAAAGTGCTAGGATTACAGGCATGAGCCACTGTGCCCAGCCGGCCATTTGCATGTCTTCTTTGGAAAAATGCCTATTCAGGTGTTTTGCCCATTTTCTAAACTGATTTTTTTGCTACTGAATTGTATGAGTTTCTTATATATTTTGTATATTAACCTCTTATTATATATTGTATGTTATATACAAGATATATGAGGTTATATTTATATATTTTGTATATTAATCTCATGTATCTTATTGGATATATGGCTTGCAAATACTTTCTCCCATTTTGTGGGTTGCCTTTTCCTTTTGTTAATTGTTTCCTTTGTTGTATAAAAACTTTTTAGTTTGAAGTAGTTCTACTTGTTTATTTTAACTTTTGTTACCTATGCTTTTGGTGTCATATCCAAAAAAAAAAAAAAAATGCCAAAACCAAAGTCATGGAGATTTTTCCCTGTTTTATTCTAAGTGTTTTTTCATTTCAAGTTCTATATTTAAGTCTTTAATCCATTTTAAATTGATTTTGTTTATGGTGAAAGACAAGAATTCAATTTAATTGTTTTTTGCATGTGGATTTTCAGTTTGACCAACACCATTTATTGGAGAGACTATCCCTTTCCCATTGTATATTCTTCATGCCTTTGTCAAAGATTACTTGACAATATAGCTATGAGTTTATTTCTGGCATTTCTATTCTATTCCATTGGTCTATGTGTCTGATTTTATGCTAATACCATATTGTCTTGATTGCTACAGCTTTGTAATATAATCTGATATCAGGAAGTGTGATGCCTCCAGCTGTGTTCTTCCTATTCAAGATTGCTTTACCAACTTGGAGGCTTTTGTGATTTCATAAAAATGTCAGCATTTTTTTCTATTTATGTAGAAAATCTCATTAGAAAATTCACAGGGATTTCCATGAATGTGTATATCATTTTGGGTAGTAAGTACATTTTGACATATTAATTCTTCCAATCCATGAACACAGGGTACTTTTCATTTACTTGTGTCTTCTTCAATTTCTTTCATCAATCAATGTCTTATTGTTTTCAGTGTACAGATCTTGTATCTCCTTGGTTAAAATTATTCCTAAGTATTTTATACTTTTTGGTGCTACTGTGAGTTTTTTTTTAATTTCCTTTTCAGATATTTTGTTACTATTGTATAAAATGCAACTAATTTTGTATTCTGCAACTTGGCTGAAATCATTGATTAGTTCTAACAGATTTTGTTACCATCATTAGGGTTTTCTATGTATAAGCTCATGTCGTCTTCAAACAGGGACAATTCTACTTCTTCCTTTCCTTTCAAATTTGGATGTCTTTTATTTAATTCTTTCTTTTTGCCTAATTTTTATGGCTAGAACTACCAGTACTACGTTGAATAGAGAAGCAATTATAGACATCCTTGTCTTGTATGTACCTGATCACAGAGGAAAAGCCTTCTGCTTTTCATTTTAGTATGATGATAGCTCAGGCTCATTATATATGACCTTTATTGTGTTGCAGTACATTCCTTTTCTACCTAATTAGTTGAGAGTTTTTATCATGAAAGCATGTCAAATTTTGCCAAACATTTTTTCTGCATCTACTGAGATGATCATGTCATTTTTGTCCTTTACTTTGCTAATGTGACATATAATGTTTACTGATTTGCATTTGTTGAACCATCCTTGAATCCCAGAAATAAATCTTACTTGATCATGGTTTAATAATCCTTTTAATGTGCTGTTGAAATTTTATTTTTTGTTGAGTATTTTGTATCTTGTGTTCATCAGAGATGTTGGCCTGTAGTCTTCATTTCTTTTAATGCCCCCTCTGGCTTTGGTATCAAGAAAAAGAAAAAGAACAAACTAAGTTCACAGTGAGTAGAAAGCAGGAAATAACAAAAATCAGAACAGAAATAAAAGAGAAATTTGAAAACAATAGAAAAGATAAACAAAGCTAAGAGTTAGTTTTCATAAAATAAATTTGAAAGCTTTCCTCTCTATTCAACTTTGTGGAGGAATTCGAGGATTGGTTTTAACTCTTGCTTAAATGTTTGATAAAATTCAACAGCGAAACTATCAGATCCTAGGTTTTCTTTGATGGGAGATTTTTTATTACTGTTTCAATCTCCTTACGTGTTACTGGTCTGTTCAGATTTTCTATGTCCTCATGATGCAGTCATGGTAGGTTATATGTTTCTAGGAATTTATCAATTTTTTTCCAATTTATTAGCATATAATTGTATAAAATAGTCTTGTGACTCTTTGTTTTACTGGGATATCAGTTATAATGTCTTCTTGTACATTTTCTACATTTTTTATTCCTTTTTCTTTTTTTCTAGTTAGCCAAACTAAAGCTTTGACAATTTTGTTTATCTAAAAAAAAAAAAAAAAAAAAAAAAAAAAAAAAAAAAAAAAAGGTCTTAGCTTTGTTTATCTTTTCTATTGTTTTCAAGTTTTCTCTTTTATGTGTGTTCTAATCTTTGTTATTTCCCTCCTACTCACTTTGGGCTTAGTTTGTTCTCCTTTTTCTCGCCAAGTTAGGTTGTTTATTTGAGAGCTTTATCTTCATGTAGGCATTGATTGTTGTTAACTTCCCTTATAGAACTGATTTCACTGTACCCCATAAGTTTTTGGTATGTCATATCTCAATTTGCATTTGTCTCAAGACATTTTTAAGCTTACTTTTTATTTCTTCTTAACGCTGCTATGGTTTGAATCTGTCCACCAAATTTCATGCATTGAGAACTTAATCTACAATACAATAGTGTTGACTACTAAAACTGTTAAGAGGTGATTAGGTCATGAAGTTTCTGCCCTCATAAATGAATTATGTTGTTATCATAGGAGTGGGTTTGTTATCTGTATTAGTCCATTTTCACACTGCTTATAAAGAAGTACCCAAGACCTGGCAATTTACAAAAAAAGAGATTTAACTGGACTCACAGTTCCATGTGGCTCACAAGGCCTCACAAGGCCTCACAATCATGGCAGAAGGCCAAATGGAGAAAGTCATGTCTTACCTGGATGGCAGCAGGTAAAAAGAGAGCTTTTGCAGGGAAACTTCCGTTTTTAAAACCATCAGATCTCATGAGATTTATTCACTATCACAGGAACAGAGGGGGACAGACCCACACCCATAATTCAATCACCTCCCACTGAGCTCTTCCCATGACATATTGGAATTGTGGGAGTTAAAATTCAAGATAAAATTTGTATGGGAACACAGCCAAACCATATCATTTCAACCCTGGCCCCTCTCAAATCTCATGTCCTCACATTTCAAAACCAATCATGCCTTCCCAACAGTCCTCCAAAGTCTTAACTCATTTCAGCATTAACTCAGAAGTCCACAGTCCAAAGTCTCATCTGAAACTAAGCAAGTCCCTTCTATCCATGAGCCTGTAAAATCAAAACCAAGTTAGTTACTTCCTAGATACAATGATGATACAGGCATTGGGTAAATACACATGCTTCAAATGGGAGAAATTGGCCAAAACAAAGGGGTTACTGGCCCCGTGCAAGTCTGAAATCCAGTGGGGCAGTCAAATCTTAAAGCTCCAAAATGATCTCCTTTGACTCCATGTCATCCAGGTCATGCTGATGCAAGAGGTGGGTTCCCATGGTCTTGGGAAGCTCCACCCCTGTGGCTTTGAGGGTGTAGCTTCCCTCCCAGCTACTTTCATGGGCTGGCATTGAGTGTCTGTGGCTCTTTCAGGTACACAGTGCAAGCTATCAGTGGATCTACCAATCTGGAGTCTGGAGTATAGTGGCCTTCTTCTCACAGCTCCACTAGGCTGTAACCTAGTAGACTCTGTGTGGGATCTCTGACCCCATATTTCCCTTCCTAACTCCCCTAGCAGAAGTTCTCCATAAGAGAGCCCTGCTTCTGCAGCAAACTTCTGCCTGGACATCCAGCATTTCCATACATCCTCTGAAATCTAGGGGGAGATTCCCAAACCTCAATTCTTGACTTCTGTGCACTCACAGACTCAACACTATGTATAAGCTGCCAAGGCTTGAGCCTAGCACCCTCTGAAGCCATGGCCAAGCTCTATCCTGGCCCGTTTCAACCTCACTGGGACTGGCTGTGATGCAGGGCACCAAGTCCCTAGGCTGCACACAGCATGGCAACCTTGGGCCTGGCCCACCAAACCACTTTTTCCTCCTAGGCTTTGGAGCCTGTGGAGGTAGGGGCTGCTGTGAAGACCTCTGGCATACCTTAAAGCCATTTTCCCCATTGTCTTGGGGATTAACATTCAGCTCCTAGTTACTTATGCAAATTTCTGCAGCCAACTTGAATTTCTCCTCAGTAAATAGTATTTTCTTTTCTATTGCATTGTCAGGCTACAAATTTTTTGAACTTTTATGCTCTATTTCCCTTATAAAACTGAATGTCTTTAGCAGCACCCAAGTCAACTCTTGAAAGCTTTGCTGCTTAGAAATTTCTTCTGCCAGATACTCTGAATCATCTCTCTCAAGTTCAAAGTTCCACAGATCTCTAAGACAGGGGCAAAATGCTGCCAGTCTTTTTGCTAAAACATAATAATAAGGGTAGCCTTTGCAATAGTTCCCAAAAAGTTCCTCACATCCATCTGAGACAGCCTCAGTCTGGATTTTATTGTCCATATCACTATCAGCATTTTGGGCGAAGCCATTCAACAAGTCTCTAGGAAGTTAAAAACTTTTCAACATTTTCCTTTCTTCTTCTGAGCCCACCAAACTGTTCCCATTTCTGCCTGTTACCCTGTTCCAAAGTTACTTTCACATTTTCAGGTATCTTCAGCAGCACCCCACTCTACTGGCACCAGTTTACTTTATTAGTTCATTTTCACACTGCTAATAAAAACATACCCAAGACTGGGCAATTTACAAAAGAAAAAGGGTTAACTGGACTCACAGTATCATGTGGCTGGGTAGGCCTCACAATCATGGTGGAAGGCAAGGAGAAGCAAGTCGCTTATTACATGGATGGCAGCAGGCAAAAGGAGAGCTTGTACAGGGAAAATCCCATTTTTAAAACCATCAGATCTCATGAGACTTATTCACTACCATGAGAACAGTGCAGGAAAAATCCACCGTTATAATTCAATTGCCTCCCACACGGGTTCCTCCTATGACAAGTGGAAACTGTTGGGTTAGAATTCAAGATGAGATTTGGGTGGGGACCCAGCCAAACCATATCATTTTCACAATATTGGCTTTATTATAAAATCAAATTTCACCCCTTCTTGCTCTCTTTTACCCTCTCTCATTGTCTCACTTTCTGCCATATGATGACATAGCAAGAAGACCCCTGCCAAATGTCAGCACCTTGATATTGGATTTTCTACCCTCCAGAACTGTGAGAAATAATGTTTTCTTCATGTATTACCTAATAGGTGGTTTTTTGTTTCAGCAAAACAAAACAGATATAGACCCATTGGTTGTTCAAGAGTATATAATTCAATTTCCACATAAACATGAATTTTCAACTTTTGTTCTTGTGATTAAGTTCTAGTTTATTACTGTTATGGTTGGAAAAGGTATTGGACATAATTTCAATCTTTTTAAATTTGTTAAGATTTGTTTTGTAACAAAACATGATCTATCTTGGAGAATGCTCTGTGCGCACTTGAGAAGAATGTGTATCCTACTGCCATTGGGAGGAATGTTCTGTATATGATAATTAGGTCTAGTGTGCAGTTAAAATCCAAATTTTTTAAATGATTTTCTATCTGAAAGGTCTACTCATGGGTGAAAGTGCAGTATTGAAATTCTCTATTACTACAGTATTACTATCTGTCCCTTCAGATCTATTAAATTTTGCTTAATATATTTAAGCACTTAAATATTGAGTGCATGTATTTTCCAATTGTTATATCCTCTTGATGAATTGACCCCGTTATCATGGTATAATGACCTTCTTTCTCTCTTTTTACAGTTTTTAAAAAATTGACATGTAATAGTTACACATATTTTGGGGGCACATGTGATGTTTTGATACCTGTATACAATGTAATGATCAAATCTGGGTAATTGGGATATCCATCACCCCAAACAAGTATCATTTCTGTGTGTTGAGAACATTACAATTCTTCTAGCATTTTGAAATATACAATAATTATTTTTTACTATAAATGTCCAGCTGTACTATGCAATACTAGGACTTATTCCTTCTGTCTAACTATGTTTTTGCACCCCTTAAAAAACATCTCTTTATCTCCTCTTCCCTTCCCAGCCTCTGGTAACCACCAGTCTACTCTCTACCTTTATGATATACACATTTTTAGCTCCCATCTATGAGTGAGAACATGCAATATTTGTCTTTCCATGCCTTGCTTATTTCACTTAATATAATGACTTCCAGTTCCATCCATCTTGCTGCAAACGATGCAATTTTGTTCTATTTTAAGGCTGAATAGGATTCCATTATGTATGTATACTACATTTTCTTCAGCTGTTTATTTATTGATGAACACAGGTTGATTTCTTATCTTGGCTATTGTAAATAGTGCTGCAATAAACATGGGAGTACAGATACCTCTTTGGTATACTGATTTCTTTTCTTTGGTATAATGATTTCTTTTCTCTGATACAAATACTGATAAAGTTTGGATACATGTCTGCAGCCAAATCCCATGTTGAATTGTAATCCCCAATGTTGAAAGTAAGGCCTGTTTGGAGGTGATTGGAACATGGGAGTGAATTTCTCATTAATAGTTTAGTACCACTTGGTGCTATCCTCATGATAGTGAGTGAGTTCTTGTGAAATCTGGTTGTTTAAAAGTGTCTGACACCTCCCCACTCTCTCTCTTCCTCCTGCTCCAGCCATGTGATGTGTGTGCTCTGCCTTTGCCTTCCACCACAATTGAAAGCTCCCTGAGGCCTCCCTAAAAGCAGATCCCCCTATGTTTCCTGTACAGCCTGCAGACACACAAGCCAATTAAACCTCTTTTCTTTATAAATTACCCAGTCTTTGTTGTGTGTGTGTGTGTGTGTCTGTGTGTGTGTGTCTCTCTGTGTGTCTGTGTGTGTGTGTTTTGAGACACGGTCTTGCTCTATCGTCCAGGCTGGAGTATTGCAATCTCTATGTCCTGGGTTCTAGTGATTCTCCTGCCTCAGCCTCCTGAGTAGCTGGGACTACAGGCACGTGCCACCATGCCTGGCTAATTTTTGTATTTTTAGTAAAGACGGGGTTTCACCACATTGATCATGCTGGTCTCAAACTACTGACATAGAGATCTGCCTGCCTTGGCCTCCCAAAGTGCTGGAATTACAGGCATGAGCCACTATCTGGTATTTCTTTATAGCAATGTGAGAATTGGCTATAATACATATACCTAAAATTGACTATAATACATACAATACATATACGTAGAAGTGAGATTGCTAGATAATATGGTAGTTCTATTTTTAGTTTTTTGAGGAACCTCAATAATGTTTTTTCTAATGGGTGTACTACCTTACATTTCCACCAACAATATGCAAACATTTCCCTTTCTTCACATCCTCACCAGAGTTCGTTATTTTTTGTCTTTCTTAATAATAGACATTCTGACTGAGGTGGGATGATATCTCATTGTGGTTTTGATTTGCATTTCCCTGGAGATTAGTGATGGTAAACATTTTTTCATGTACCTCTTGGTCATTTGTATGTTTTACTTTAAGAAATATTTATTCAGATATTTTGCCCATTTTTAAATCAGATTATTTGTTTTCATTTTCATTTGTATTTTTGCTACTGAGACGTTTCAGTTCTTTATATATTTTAGTTACTAATTGTAAATATTTTATCCCATTCTGTAGGTTGCCTCTTCACTTTGTTAATTGTTTTCTATGCTGTGCAGAAGTTTTTCACGTAATGCATCCTTTTCAGCTTTTGACTTAAAGTCTATTTTTTCTGATGTAAGTGCAGCTACTGCTATCTCCGTTGGCTTCCATTTTTATGGAATATTTTTTCCTTTTCTTCACTTTCAGTCAATATATGACTTGAAAGCTGAAAACCAGTCTCTTGCACACACCATAGACAGCATATTAGGTCTTGTTTATTTACATTCAGCCATTCTATGTTTTTTGATTGGAGAATTTAATACATTTACATTCAACATAATTATTGATAGGTAAAAATTTATGGTTGTCATTTTGTTAATTTTGTTCTGACCATTATATCACCTTTTGCTTCTATATTTCTCTCTTTCTGTCTTTCTTTATAATTTGATGATTTCTGTAGAGGTATACTTTGATTCTTTTTTCTTTACCTATTCTGTAGCTACTATATGTTTTTGCTTTATGGTTACCATGAGGCATACATGAAACATATTGTACTTATAAAAGTCCATCTCAAGTTAATCCAACTTAACTTCAATCACACACAAAAACTTTGCACTTTTAGTCCCCTCCAAACATATTTTATGTTTTTGATGTAATAATTTACAAATTATATGGTGTTTCCATTAATAAATTATTTTAGCTATAGTTTTTAATATTTTTATCTTTTAAACTTTATGCTAGAATTATGTGATCTATACACCATCATTACAATATTAAAGTATTCTGAATTTTACAGTGTACTTTCTTTTACTAGTGAGTTTTCTACTTTCAGATATTTCATGTTACTAATTAGCATTCTTGTATTCAACTTGAACTCCCTTTAGTATTTCTTCTAAAGTAAGTCTAGTGGGATAAACTCCTTCAGCTTTTGTTTGTCTGGGAAAGTCCTCCATTTCTGAAGGATGGCGTTTCTGGATAAACTATTCTTCCCTGACAGTTTTGTTTTTTTGTTTTTTGTTTTTTTTTTAGCACTTTGAATATATCATCCCACCCTCTGTTGGCCTAAAAATTTACTGCTAAGAAATCCTCTGATAGCCTTATGAAGATTCCCTTGTAAGAAACTTCTTTTTTCTTGCTGCTGTCAAGATTTTCTCTTTGTCTTTTATTTTGACAGCTTTATTATAATATGTCTTGGTAAAGTCTTTCTTGTGTCTAAACTAATTGGAGACTGAGCTTTGTGCACCCAAATGTCCATGTCTCCTCAAATTTAAGAAATTTTTAACCATTATTTCTTTGAATAAGCTTTCTTCCTCTATCTCTTTGCCTTTGCCTCTATCTTTCTGAGACTTGTATAATGTGCATATAATGTGAATGTTGGTGTCCCCTAAATCCTTTAGGCTGTCTTTACTTCTTTACATTTTTTCCCCTTTTCTCATATGACTGGATATTTTCAAAAGACCTATCAAGTTCACAGAGCCTTTCTTCTACTTGATCAAGTGTGTTATTGACGTTTTTCTATTGCATTCTGCATTTCATTTATTGTATCTTCAGCTCGAGTTTTCATTTTTATTACTTCTCTTTATTGAATTTCCCATTTTATTCACCTATTGTTCTTCTGATTTCATTAAGATGTCTATCTGTGTTCTCTTTTGGTTCACTAAGCACTCTTAAAACAATTATTTTGAATTCTTTTTCAGGTAATTCCTATGTCTTCATTTTTCTTGGAGTTGGTTATTAGAAAATTATTGTGTTTGTTTGATAGCCTCATGTTTCTTTGATTTTTTTCCTGTTTCTTATTGTCTTGTGTTGATGTCTGCATTTGATGGAGGATTCACCTCTTTCAGGCTTTACAGACTAGTTTAGGTAGGGAAAAGCCTTCACCTTCAGGTGAGTATAAAATCACTGGCTAGGTAGGGTGCAGTGGTTCCAGTTATAGTAATGGTGCATTGGCATAGTCTCCATGCTGTTCCATCAAGCAAGGTCATTATCAGTGAAGACTACAGGAGTCCTTAGTGTCCAAGGCTATAGAGCGAGTGAGGACTGTTTTGGTCTTCAGGTGTGAAGGCTGCTGGGATTCTCCTGATTTCTTCTTCTCCCACGGGGGATGTCATAACCATGGGGATCCCTTTGGGCACCAGATCTGTGTCATGGGCATGCACATGATGGCAGTGGCACCAGTCTGATACAGAGCACCCATGGGTGGCCATGGACCTGGGATATGAAGTGTGAGCACATATGAAAAGACAATTGCTCCAGGATCCATGAAGGTGGTGGCACTAGTGCCAGAGGTCCAAGCCCTGCCACTGCAACACTGGAAATGTTGTGCAAGGTGCAGGAGCCAATGGAGGAACCAAAGTGCTGGGGTTTGGGATACTTATGTGCCTACTGATGCAGTAGTTTCACTGTCTAATGTGCAGGTGATGGCAGTGCAGCCCCAAGGCTGTTTTAGAGTGTTGCCACACACAGAACTGAGGCTCCAGGGTCTGAAGCATGCACAGCATTGAGAGGGATGGTATCCACATTCTAGAGTGGCACAATAGTGGCAAAATCTGCTAAAGTCCTCTGTGAAGCAGGCCACCGGGATCCACACCGGTGAACTCTAGGATGACCTCTGCTATAAGAGTGGCAGGAATACATAGAGCTGGGAGCGGTGGCTCACACCTCTAATCCCAGCACTTTGGGAGGCTGAAGCAGGTGAATCACTTGAGACCAAGAGTTTGAGACCAGTCTGGCCAACATTGTGAAACCCCATCTCTACTAAAACTACAAAAAAAAATTACCCAGGGGTAGTGGTGGGCACCTGTAATCCCAGCTACTTGGGAGACTGTGGAAGGAGAATTGCTTGAACCCAGGAGGTGGAGGTTGCAGTGAGCCAAGACTGAGTCACTGCATTCCAGCCTAGACAACAAAGTGAGACCCCATCTAAAAAAAGAAAGAAAGAAAGAAAGAAAGAAAGAAAGAAAGAAAGAAGAAAGAAAGAAAGAAAGAAAGAAAGAAAGAAAGAAAGAAAGAAAGAAAGAAAGAAAGAAAGAAAGAAAGAAAGAAAGAAAGAAAGAAAGAAAGAGTTGCAGGGACACAGAAGTTGTTGAGGTCCTCCATGACAAAGGCTGCCAGGGTCCTCTGCAGAACAGGCCACCAGGGTCCTCTGAAGAACAGGTCCCCACCACCTGACTAATACTGATAGCCCCCACTCTTCTTTGTTCTTAGCCATCTCCAGAAATTTCAGGTATGTCACTCTCACCAGCAATCCTTGCTAAGCCATTATTCTTTGTTTCTTGCTCTACTGTGTTGCTACAAGTTCTTATCAGGATTATAGAAACTTCCCAGGGCTATTTGCATTTGTAGAAACCTCTCTCGTTAATTGTGAAGGGATGAATACTGATATCTGTTACTTTGTCATCTTGCTGATAGTACTCCCTAGAACTAAAGCATAAGAAATGAAGGAGGGAAGAGCAGCTCAGGCCCAAGGCTATGAAGAAGCCACAGATGTCAACAGGCGCATAGGACAGTAACCCCCATATGCCCCAGAGTACGTTTATCACATACCTTGGCAAAAAAGAAAAACAATATATAATTGTTTCCTGAAGGAAATATTTGGTATTGAGTGTAAATACAATTCTCCACTGAGAACAAAAGCTAAAGACAGATGAAATATATAATTTATGATAGGGAGAAAATAAAGGCAATAACAAAACTGTTTGAGGCAAAGATATCAAAGTCTGTCAAAGAAAATAAAACAGTGAGTCTAAAACACAAGAGGCAAGCTAAGATACTAAAGAGAAATAGGAATAGTGCTCAATAAATAATAAAGTTGGCATGGAAAATCATGGAAAAATCATAAAAATCCAGACATTATCTAGATCTTGAATTTATTAGTCAAATTATACAACCTCTACTCTGCCTAATCATAGAAAAAATAAACAAACTTGGACAATTAAGAAACTATTAAAATTTAGGAGAACTCACAAAATCAGATCAAGGAAAATAATAACAATTATAAGTTCATTTTTCAGGAAATTCTGAGAGAGAAGAATTCTGTTATTTATTGATGTATCCACAGCATGTAGCACAATGCTTGGCACATTCCAGATGCTGAATTCATTTGAGCTAATACGAGATGAATACATAATATAATTCCATAAATCAATTAACACATATAAGATTTATATTAGTATTTTATTACAGCTATTCTGTTTGTTCTTTTATATTCAACATCCCACATTTATAAATGAAATGTACAGACCAAAACTTATTATTGCCAATTACCTTTTTTTTTTTTTTTTTTTTTGAGACGGAGTCTCCCTCTGTCGCCCAGGCTGGAGTGCAGTGGTGCAATCTCTGCTCACTGCAAGCTCTGACTCCCGGGTTCACGCTATTCTCCAGCCTCAGCCTCCTGAATAGCTGGGACTACAGGCACATGCCACCACACCCGGCTAATTACCAATTACTCTTTAAAAAGAAAAAATGCATGTAAGTACCAAGCAGAGCCAGTAATAAAAACCCAAATTTCTCAACTCCTGATCTATCACCATGAATTAATAAGATAATATAAAGAAATCCTTTTATTCATGGATATTATCATATCTGTATTATGCTATGCTTAAAGTCAGGGGAAAAAAGAATCATAGGGGTTGCCCAAGATAGCTGACTAGAAGCTAACCTGCATCACTGTCACAGAGAGAAATGGAAGGGGCAAGTAATACAGCACCTTCAACTGAAACATCCAGGTACACTCATTGGGACTCATCAAGGAAACAACTTGACTCACAGAGAATGGAGAAAAGCCAGGCAAGGTGACCACGTACCAGGGAGTGACACAGAGCCAGGGGAGCCTCCCTCATCCATAGAAGCAGGAATCCTAGATGACTAGGGACGGGAGCCATCCCCAGGCACAGTCCAGCAGCTCTACTGAGAAGCAGTCAGATTTCTTATCATGTGAATCCCAGATCCCATTTCTCTTCACTGGGTGGAATCTCCCGACTGGGGTCTCCGGTCACCTCCACCAATGTTTTCCAGCCAATAGCAGTTTCAAGCCTCCCTGGAACAGAGTGCCCAGAGGTGGGGTGGGCTGCCATCTTTGCTGTTATGAAACCTTAGCTGTTCTTGCTTTCAGACTTTGGAGAGTCCAAAGTGACTAGGAGCTGGAGTGGACCTCCAGCACAGCACAGATGCCCTATGAAAAAGCAGTCAGACTGTTTTCTTATGCAGGTCCCAATCCTGTTCCTCTTCACTAGGCAGGATCCCTTGAATGGGATTTCCTGCTACCCCTGCCAGTGTTTTTCAGCCAGGAGCATTTCCAAACTCTGTGGAATGGAGCTCCCAGAGGGAGTGATGGGCCATCATCTATGCTGTTTAGTAGCCTTAGCCGTTCCTGCCTTTGGGCTTTGGAAAGTCCAGTGCAAATGGGGGCTGGAGCACACCCCAAGCAAAGCACAACATGGCTGCTCTACCAAAAAGCAGATAGACTGCTTTTTTGCACAGACCCACAATCCCGTTTCTCGTCATTGGGTGGGCTCTCCGGACTAGGGTCTCCAGCCACCTCCTGCAAGTATGTTCTGACCAGCAACAGGTCTGTACCTCACTGGAACAGAGCTCCCAGAGGGAGGGGCAGGTTGACATTTTTGCAGTGTGGCAATCTTTACTGCTGGTGCCTTCAGGTACTGGAAAATTCGAGGTGACAAGGGACTGGAGTAGATCCCCAGCATACTGAAGCAGACTTACAGAAAAGTGGGCAGACTGCTCGTTACATGGGTCTCTGATCCTGTTTGTCCTCATCGGGTGGGTGTTCTAGGCCTGGGTCTCCAGCCATCCCCAGCCAGAGCTATCAAGCCAGTAGCAGCGCTACAACTCCCTGGGATAGAGCTCCCAGTGGGAAGGGAGGGTTCCAATCTTTGCTGTCTCACAGCCCTCACCCTTGCCATCTCCAGGCTCTGGTCCAAACCCCGAGCACAGGCAATTACCTCATGGAAAAGTGGCTAGAGTATTCCCTATGCAGGTCTTGGTCCTCACTTTTCACTAGGCAGGGCAGCCCAACCTGGGACTCCAGCACAACCACACTGCTCCCACCTGATTATCTCAATCAGAGGCAGCCCAGCATTTCTCTGAGGAGGAAATCTCAGAGTCAACCCACAACTCCTCCACCACCACAGTTACAGTGGTCCTGCTCTAACAGCCCTTGGGTTGGGGAAGGAAAAAAGGGCCTAGTCATTAGGCTAGCACATCTAGCATACCACAGCCACCATATGGAGAGAATTTCAGCCCCTCTTCCCTGGGAACCCCCACCCACCCCTCTTCACCAGGCGGGGCCCCTGGCTCATAACCACAGAACAGTCATTCCACCCAAGGTAGAGAACACCCACTGGCAGTGGCCCAGAGTTTCCCTGGGGAGAGACTCCCAGAGTCAGCCAATAGACCCCCAGCAGCAGTTCTGTCCCTACTGCCCTTGACCTGGGGAAGAAACAAAGAGCCTGAGGGATACACCTAAGCTTACAACATGCCACAGTCACCATAGGGAGAGTATACCAGTCTCTCCTCCCGGTAAGCCCTCAACCCCCTGCTCCCCAACAAATGGATCCCCAAGCTCATTCCCGCAATGAAGCCACTACCACCAGCAGAACACTCCCAGTAACAGTGGCTCCATGTTTCTCAGAGTTGAAGCTCCTAGGGCCATATGAAAGCCTCTCTGACACCATCTCTGCAGTGGTACCACCCCTGTTACCCTTGGACCAACAAAGCAGCAAAGACCTTAAGTACCTTATCTATACCTGCAACAAGTGGCAGTCTACCCAAGGAGAGGAAGCCAGTCCATCCTCCACAGGTCCCACCTATCCCCCCTGCTCATCACCAGGCAAAGAACCCCCAGCTTGGGCCCATAGCACTGATCCCCTATTCCGGGTTGATTTCACTGACGAATTGCTGACCCCCATCTCTCTGGGGTAGTTCCACTAGGAGACAAGCAAAAGACTCTTGACCATAACCACTGCTAAGGTCCCTTCCTCTGCTGCCTCCAAGTTAGGGAGAAATCTAAAACCCTGAGATCACCCCAAAACTGCAGTGGGCAGCCCAAAAGTGCCAAGCCACAAGCTATAGCCACAACTCAAGTGGGAGAGGAGCCACACTTTCAGTTCATTGAGAGAGCATGGCTGCAACTGCGAGGACATACAAGACGGCCACATGACTGAGCCAGAACCTACCTACTGACCACTACAACTAAGCACCACCTCCTGGATCACACCTCAAAGCTCCAACACCAAAAATACCCCACTAGCATATTCCCCTGTGAAATCAAAGACAGGAAGTCAGCTACAAATAAAGACCCTACACAAAACTTCAGCCCTGTGAAAACATCCAGAAAAGAAATCTATTGACTGTACTCAGCCTACACTGCAGTTAAAGTAGCACCCACACACAGACATAAGAAAGAACCAACGTAAGAACTGTGGAAACTCAAATGGCCAGAGTGTCTTATGTCCTCCAAATGATCACCCTAGTTCTCCAACAAGGGTTCTTAACGAGGCAGATTTTTGCTGAAATGACAGAAATGGAATTTGGCACATGGATAGGAAAGAAGATCATTGAGATTCAGAAGAATGCCAAAACTCAATCTAAGAATCACAATAAAAGGATGCAGGAACTGACAGACAAAATAACCAATATAAAAAATAAGCTAACTGATCTGATAGAGCTGAAAAACACACTACAAGAATTTCACAATGTAATTGCAAGAATTCACAGCAGAATAGACCAAACTGAGGAAAGAATCTCAGAACTTAAAGACTGACTCTCTGAAATAAGACAGTCAGACAAAAAGAAAAGAAAAGAAAAGAATAATGAATAGAAATAAAGAAAACCTCTAAAGAATGCTGCATGTTCTCACTTATAAGTGGGAGCTAAATGATGAGGACTTGTGGACACGAAGAGGGAACAACAGATACTGGGGCCTATCAGAGAGTGGTTGGCAGGAGGAGGGAGAGGATTAGAAAAAACAACTGTGGGGTACTAAGCTTAGTACCTGAATGACAAAAATAAAATACATTCAACAAACCCCCGTGACATGAGTTTACCTATTTAACAAACCTGCATATGTACCCCACACCTAAAAGGTTTTTGAAAAAAGAAAAACAATCATAGAAAAAGTTATGTTTAAAATATATAGAAACACATAAATATAATAGACAGAGAGAAATACATAGAAACCTATATAAATGTAGATGTTCTTGTTTAAAATATTTTTCATGGGAGCAAATAAAAACGACAACTAAAATCAGAGAGGAAAGTAGTCTAACAGGCAATCTCCATGGACAAGAAAAACTAAAGGCATTAGGAACAATTATATGGCTTTCTGAATGACAACGAGAGTAACCAGTAAATATAGCAAATGGTTTTCTGAGTAGCATACAAAGAGAAAAGAGTGTGGAAACTTTCTCCTTCTACATAAATCTATTGAAAATAGACATGAACTAGTGTTTTTAACACTGCGATTTTGGAAAAATAAAAGGAAGGACCAGCAATTGTGTCTTAAATAAATTGTATATGCACAACCCACTGCTTCCCTAATTACAGATGCTCCCTCTCTCTTACCTTCTCTGCAAAAGTTGCAGTGCAAGTCTTACATCAATGGATGGCACAGCTCAAGAAAAAAAGGAAGATTGGCATGAGTGGGGAGAAGGAAGTAGGAAGAGAGAGAGACAGAATAAAAGGCAAAAGAAGTTTACTAGTCTATTAGACCTCAATACTTTCACTAAAACACTAAAATATACTTAATATTTTTTTATGGAAAAATCAAGTCAGCCCATCTTCTCCTTGTAAACTTGCTCTTGCCATCATGGAAGAGACAGGATAGGCAAGTTAAATTTTTGAGTATTCTTGTCACCAACTCCCTAGATAAAAAATTAAAAGCATGGAATTGCTGAATCAGTGACTATAACTACCAGAAACACTGATTTTTAACCAAATCACCACCAGTAAGATAGAATTGAGTTGGAGAAAGTTCAAGAGGTAACAGGATTGATTATAATCTTGATTTAAGGGAATAAAGAAGCAAAACTAGCCTTTTATGTACAGATTCCTGGAGTCATTTTCTTTACTACAAGAATAGGTTTCAAATAGCAGAATATAGAATTTAATAAGCACTTACTCCCACAACCACTCAATGCTCACAGTGTGTTTAGAAAGAACCCCCAGGGAACTGAAGAGAGTATAATGTTAGAAAAATAAGAATTTTTTTCTGTTAGAGTTTACAAAGGTTCATAACAATCTAAGGCCCCTATTGAAAAGACCATTTGGTAGTAGCTTTGAAAGTAGAATGGCTGTGATGATGAGGTCCAGGAAAGCATGAAGCTTTGGGTGGAGACACCATGCAAAAACCAGTAATGAAGCAAGAATGTCTACAAGGCCAAATTAATCCAATTCAGATAATGCTGTTGTTCTTATTTTTTCATATTTGCACTTTCTTCTTTTTGGGGAAGATGAAAGCTTATAACGACTAGCAAGAATAAGCTTGCACAGCATTCTCAAAACATGTTCTATGAAACATAAGCTCTATAAATCCACCATAAGAAAAAGTAATTAATGTCAAATAAGCTTGGGAAACATTGCATACAATATGCCTTTATCGGACATCTACAGTCCACAGAAGCATACTAAAGGCTCTGAGAAGTCCTGTAATTAAAGTTCTATTAAAATGTTTTTGATGTAACATTTGCCAAACTTTTTGCATAGTACTTCCTTTGTGTCTAAAACTAAATTACATCCTATGGATCCAGTATTCCACAGTACACAGTCTGAGAAATATTGAGCTAAAGGCTTTAAGATATAGAGCTGGCCAATGTTTGCAGTGGGAGTAGGAGGGAGTTACCTGGTTTTTTGACCTTTTCAGTATCTAGCTTTCATATGTGACTTTTATAGTGTGATGGGTTTAAAAAGCAATGTCAATTTAATCAATTAAAAGCATGTTAGAAACAAGTAAATAGTAAAGCTTTTAATGTCCCTGGATAATGCTAACTTGATTATAAAGCAGTATGACCCATAATATAATGAGATGCAAGGATATTTTATTATGTTTAAAATAAACTGCAGGGAATTTAGATTTTTCCATGAATTATGTTTATTAATACAGAAATTTTATCAGAAGAAAATGTGGTAATAATATTTGTAGCATCCTGTATTAGTCCTGAAGGAATAGCACTTGAGTGATTATTCATTAATAAGAAACTAATAGGCCAGGTGCAGTGGCTCACGCCTGTAATACTAGCACTTTGGGATGCTGAGGTGAGCAGATTGTCTGAACTCAGGAGTTTGAGACCAGTCTGGGCAACATGGTGAAACCCCATCCCTACTGAAAATACAAAAAATTAGCTGGGCATGATGGCATGTGCCTGTAATCCCAGCTACTCAGGAGGCTGAGGCAGGAGAATCACTTGAACTCAGGAGGCAGAGGTTGCAGTGAGCCGAGATCGCACCACTGCACATGAGCCAGGGCAACAGAGCAAGACTCAGTCTAAGAAAGAAAGAAAGAAAGAAAGAAAGAAAGAAAGAAAGAAAGAAAGAAAGAAAGAAAGAAAGAAAGAAAAAAAAAAAAAAGGCAAGGCGAGGCGAGGCGGGGCGGGGCGGGGCGGGGCGGGGCAGGGCAGGGCAGGGCAAAAAAGAAACTAATATAAATTCACCATTACATTCCTAGACTCAATTGTTCACTCTTTTCCTTTCATTGTATTACAGGTCTTAGGGAAATCTAGAAGGGCTATGAACTCTAACAGGAGGTACAGACCTTTATCCAACTACACGTGGGAATCTATGTGGTAGTTGGCAATTCTGTTTGTGGGAAGTGTGTAATGGCTAGCACTGGCGCAATTATTTACCAGTCTGGAAGAAAACAAAGCTGAAACTCTTGTACATAGAAAAATCCATACCACGTACACAAACAAAATCTTACTACAGTAAGTATCTACATCTAAAAATAAAACAATAAAATAATTAAAACAAACTTCAGAGTGACATGTGAATCATCTCAGGGTAAGGAAGTACTTCTTAAGCAAGAGAGGAAACTTAGAAGTCACAGACAGCCCAGATGCAGTGGCTCAGGCCAGTAATCCCAACATTTTGGGAGGCTGAGGTGGGAGGATCACTTGAGATCAGGAGTTCAAGACCATCCTGGCCAACATGGTGAAACTCTGTCTCAACTAAAAATGCAAAATTAGCGGATCATGGTGGTGCCTGCCTGTAGTCTCAGAAACTTTGGAAGATGAGGCAGGAGAATCATTTGAACCCAGGAGGTGGAGATTGCAGTGAGCTGAGAATGTGCCATTGTACTCCAGCCTAGGTTACAGAGCAAAACTCCATCAAATGAATAAATAAATAGAAGTTACAGACAGAAAATTAAATACATTAGACTACATAAAGAATTAGAAATTTTATGTTGAAAAATAGGACCTAAAAGTGAAAATACAGATGATGAACTGAAGGAAATGTC
The DNA here is from genome assembly GCF_047675955.1 of Chlorocebus sabaeus. Classification (NCBI taxonomy): domain Eukaryota; kingdom Metazoa; phylum Chordata; class Mammalia; order Primates; family Cercopithecidae; genus Chlorocebus; species Chlorocebus sabaeus. The sequence goes on from NC_132910.1 coordinate 11,716,389, forward strand.
TGCAACACAAAGAAGACACCCAGCATTAGTATCTCCAATATGTATAGAAAAAAAGAAAGAAACAAAGAAATATTAAAAATACACCCAAAGAGTCTGGAGGATATGCAAATGGCCAAAAAATATGAAAAAGTACTCTATCTCACTAATAATTAGGAAAGAGCAACTCATATTCAAAATAGCACTATACTTTTTACATTTCTGAATGGTATAAGAGAGCTGCTACCCACAATAAGAGGAAACAGAATGCCAGCAAGATGGCCCAATAGGAACAGCTCCAGCCTCCAGCTCCCAGGACAAGCGACACAGAAGACAGGTGATTTCTACATTTTCAACTGAGGTACTGGGTTCATCTCACTGGGGAGTGCCAGACAATCGGTGCTGGTCAGCTAGTGCAGCCCTATCAGCAAGAACTGAAGCAGGGCAAGGCATCGCCTCACCTGGGAAACACAAGGGGGAAGGAAATCCCTTTAGAAACTGAGACACACAACACCTGGAAAATCGGGTAACTCCCACCCTAATACTGCACTTTACCAAGGATCTTAGCAAATGGCACCCCAGGAGATTATAACACACACCTGGCCAGGAGGGACCCACACCCACAGAGCCTCCCTTATTGCTAGCACTGCAGTCTGAGATCTAACTGCAAGGCAGCAGTGAGGCTGGGGGAGGGGCACCCGCCACTGCTGAGGCTTAAGTAGGTAAACAAAGCCACCTGGAAGCTCGAACTGGGTAGAGCCCACCACAGCTCAAGGGGGCCTGCCTGTCTCTGTAGACTCCATCTCTGGGGACAGGGCATAGCAAAACAAAAAGCAGCAGAAACCTCGGCAGAGGTAAATGACCCTGTCTGACAGCTTTGAAGAGAGCAGTGGATCTCCCAGCACGGAGGTTGAGATCTGAGAACGGACAAACTGCCTGCTCAAGTGGGTTCCTGACCCCTGAGTAGCCTAACTGGGAGACATCCCTAACTAGGTGCAGACCTATACCTCACACCTCACACGGCGGGGTACACCCCTGAGACAAAGCTTCCAGAGCAAGAATCAGACAGCAACACTCGCTGTTCAGCAATATTCTATCTTCTGCAGCCTCCGCTGCTGACACCCAGGCAAACAGGGTCTGGAGTGGACCTCAAGGAATCTCTAACAGACCTGCAGCTGAGGGTCCTGACTGTTAGAAGGAAAACTAACAAACAGAAAGGACACCCACACCAAAACCCCATCAGTTCGTCACCATCATCAAAGACCAAAGGCAGATAAAACCACAAAGATGGAAAAAAAGCAGGGCAGAAAAGCTGGAAATTCAAAAAATCAGAGTGCATCTCCCCCTCCAAAGGAACTCAGCTCATCGCCAACAAAGGATCAAAGTTGGATGGAGAATGACTTTGACGAGTTAAGAGAAGAAGGCTTCAGTCGATCAAACTTCTCAGAGCTAAAGGAGGAACTACATAACCAGCACAAAGAAACTAAAAATCTTGAAAAAAGAATGGAAAAATGGATAACTAGAATAATCAATGCAGAGAAGGCCATAAATGAACGGACAGAGATAAAAACCATGAGACAAGAAATATGTGACAAATACACAAGCTTCAGTAACCAACTCAATCAACTGGAAGAAAGAGTATCAATGATTGAAGATCAAATGAATGAAACAAAGCGAGAAGAGAAGTCTAGAGAAAAAAGAAGAAAAAGAAATGAACAAAACCTCCAAGAAATATGGGATTATGTGAAAAGACCAAATCTAAGTCTGATTGGTGTGCCTGAAAGTGATGGGCAAAATGGAACCAAGTTGGAAAACACTCTTCAGGATATCATCCAGGAGAACTTCCCCAACATAGTAAGGCAGGCCAACATTCAAATTCAGGAAATACAGAGAACACCACAAAGATACTCCTCGAGAAGAGCAACTCCAAGACACATAATTGTCAGATTCACCAAAGTTGAAATGAAGGAAAAAATGTGAAGGGCAGCCAGAGAGAAAGGTCGGGTTATCCACAAAGGGAAGCCCATCAGACTAACAGCAGATCTCTTGGCAGAAACTCTACAAGCCAGAAGAGAGTGGGGGCCAATATTCAACATTCTTCAAGGAAAGAATTTTCAACCCAGAATTTCATATCCAGCCAAACTAAGTTTCATCAGTGAAGGAGAAATGAAATCCTTTACAGACAAGCAAATGTTTACAGATTTTGTCACCACCAGGCCTGCCCTTCCTGAAGGAAGCACTAAACATGGAAAGGAACAAGTGGTACCAGCCATTGCAAAAACATGCCAAAATGTAAAGACCATCGATGCTAGGAAGAAACTGCATCAACTAACGAGCAAAATAACCAGCTAATATCACAATGACAGGATCAAGTTCACACATAACAATATTAACCTTAAATGTAAATGGACTAAATGGTCCAATTAAAAGACACAGACTGGCAAATTGGATAAAGAGTCAAGACCCATCAGTTTGCTGTATTCAGGAGACCCATCACACATGCAGAGACACAAACAGGCTCAAAATAAAGGGATAGAGGAAGATCTACCAAGCAAATGGAGAACAAAAAAAGCAGGGATTGCAATCCTAGTGTCTGATAAAACAGACGTTAAACCATCAAAGATCAAATGAGACACAAAGAAGGCCATTACTTAATGGTAAAGGGATCAATTCAAAAGAAAGAGCTGACTATCCTAAATATATATGTGTCCAATACAGGAGCACCCAGATTCATAAAGCAAGTCCTTAGAGACTTACGAAGAGACTTAGACTCCCATACAGTAATAATGGAAGACTTCAACACCCCACTCTCAACATTAGACAGATCAACGAGACAGAAAGTTAACAAGGATATCCAGGAATTGAACTCAACTCTGCACCAAGCGGACCCAATAGACATCTACAGAACTGTCCACCCCAAATCAACAGAACATATATTCTTCTCAGCACCACATTGCACTTATTCTAAAATTGACCACATAGTTGGAAGTAAAGTACTCCTCAGCAAATATAAAAGAATAGAAATTATAACAAACTGTCTCTTAGACCAGAGTGCAATAAAGCTAAACTCAGGACTAAGAAACTCAATCAAAACTGCTCAACTACATGGAAACTGAACAACCTGCTCCTGAATGACTACTGGGTACATAACAAAATGAAGGCAGAAATAAAGATGTTCTTTGAAACCAATGAGAACAAAGATACAACATACAAGAATCTCTGGGACACATTTAACGCAGTGTGTAGAGGGAAATTTACAGCACTAAATGCCCATAAGAGAAAGCAGGAAAGATCTAAAATTGACACCCTAACATCACAATTCAAAGAACTAGAGAAACAAGAGTAAACACATTCAAAAGCTAGCAGAAGGCAAGAAATAACTAAGATCAGAGCAGAACTGAAGGAGATAGAGACACAAAAAACCCTCTAAAAAATCAATGAATCCAGGAGCTGGTTTTTTGAAAAGATCAACAAAATTGATAGACCGCTAGCAAGACTAATAAAGAAGAAAAGAGAGAAGAATCAAACAGACACAATAAAAAATGATAAAGGGGATATCACCACTGACCCCAGAGAAATACAAACTATCATCAGAGAATACTATAAACACCTCTACCCAAATAAACTAGAAAACCTAGAAGAAATGGATAATTTCCTGAACACTTACACTCTCCCAAGACTAAACCAGGAAGAAGTTGAATCCCTGAAGAGACCAATAGCAGGCTCTGAAATTGAGGCAATAATTAATAGCCTACCAACCAAAACAAGTCCAGGACCCAACGGATTCACAGCCGAATTCTACCGAAGGTACAAGGAGGAGCTGGTACCATTCATTCTGAAACTATTCCAATCAATAGAAAAAGAGGGAATCCTCCCTAACTCATTTTATGAGGCCAACATCATCCTGATACCAAAGCCTGGCAGAGACACAACAAAAAAAGAGAATTTTAGACCAATATCTCTGATGAACATCGATGCAAAAATCCTCAATAAAATACTGGCAAACCGAATCCAGCAGCACATCAAAAAGCTTATCCACCATGATCAAGTGGGCTTCATCCCTGGGATCCAAGGCTGATCAACAAACACAAATCAATAAATGTAATGCAGCATATAAACAGAACCAAAGGCAAAAACCACATGATTATCTCAATAGATGCAAGAAAGGCCTTTGACAAAATTCAACAGCCCTTCATGCTAAAAACACTCAATAAACTCGGTATTGATGGAACATATCTCAAAGTAATAAGAGCTATTTATGACAAACCCACAGCCAATATCATACTGATTGGGCAAAAACTGGAAGCATTCCCTTTGAAAACTGGCACAAGACAAGGATGCCCTCTCTCACCACTCCTATTCAACATAGTATTGGAAGTTCTGGCCAGGGCAATCAGGCAAAAGAAAGAAATAAAGGGTATTCAGTTAGGAAAAGAAGAAGTCAAATTGTACCTCTTTGCAGATGACATGATTGTATATTTAGAAAATCCCATTGTCTCAGTCCAAAATCTCCTTAAGCTGATAAGAAATTTCAGCAAAGTCTCAGGATACAAAATCAGTGTGCAAAAATCACAAGCATTCTTATACACCAGTAACAGACAAACAGAGAGTCAAATCATGAATGAACTTCCATTCACAGTTGCTTCAAAGAGAATAAAATACCTAGGAATCCAACTTACAAGGGATGTGAAGGACCTATTCCAAGAAAACTACAACCCACTGCTCAGTGAAATAAAAGAGGACACAAACAAATGGAAGAACATACCATGCTCATGGATAGGAAGAATCAATATTGTGAAAACGACCATACTGCCCAAGGTAATCTACAGATTCAATGCCATCCCCATTAAACTACCAATGACTTTCTTCACAGAATTGGAAAAAACTGCTTTAAAGTTCATATGGAACCAAAAAAGACCCTGCAATGCCAAGACAATCCGACGTCAAAAGAACAAAGCTAGAGGCATCACGCTACCTGACTTCAAACTGTACTACAAGGCTACAGTAACCAAAACAGCATAGTACTGGTACTAAAACAGAGGATATAGACCAATGGAACAGAACAGAGTCCTCAGAAATAATACCACACATCTACAGCCATCTGATCTTTGACAAACCTGAGAGAAACAAGAAATGGGGAAAGGATTCCCTATTTAATAAATGGTGCTGGGAAAATTGGCTAGCCATAAGTAGAAAGCTGAAACTGGATCCTTTCCTTACTCCTTATATGAAAATTAATTCAAGATGGATTAGAGACTTAAATGTTAGACCTAATACCATAAAAACCCTAGAAGAAAACCTAGGTAATACCATTCGGAATAAAGGCATGGGCAAGGACTTCATGTCTAAAACACCAAAAGCAATGGCAACAAAAGCCAAAATTGACAAATGGGATCTAATTAAACTAAAGAGCTTCTGCACAGCAAAAGAAACTACCATCAGAGTGAACAGGCAACCTACAGAATGGGAGAAAAATTTTGCAATCTACTCATCTGACAAAGGGCTAATATCCAGAACCTACAAAGAACTCAAACAAATTTACAAGAAAAAAACAAACAACCCCATCAAAAAGTGGGATTGTGAACAGACATGTTCAAAGGATATGAACAGACATTTCTCAAAAGAAAACATGCATACAGCCAACAGGCACATGAAAAAATGCTCGTCATCACTGGCCATCAGAGAAATTCAAATCAAAACCACAATGAGATACCATCTCACACCAGTTAGAATGGTGATCATTAAAAAGTCAGGAAACAACAGGTGCTGGAGAGGATGTGGAGAAATAGGAACACTTTTACACTGTTGGTGGGATTATAAACTGGTTCAACCATTGTGGAAAACAGTATGGCAATTCCTCAAGGATCTAGAACTAGAAATACCATTTGACCCAGCCATCCCATTACTGGGTATATACCCAAAGCATTATAAATCATGCTGCTATGAAGACACATGCACATGTATGTTTATTGTGGCACTATTCACAATAGCAAAGACTTGGAATCAACCCAAACATCCATCAGTGACAGACTGGATTAAGAAAATGTGGCACATATACACCATGGAATACTGTGCAGCCATAAAAAAGGATGAGTTCATGTCCTTTGTAGGGACATGGATGCAGCTGGAAACCATCATTCTCAGCAAACTATCACAAGAACAGAAAACCAAACACCGCATGTTCTCACTCATAGGTGGGAACTGAACAATGAGATCACTTGGACTCGGGAAGGGGAATATCACACACCGGGGCCTATCATGGGGAGGGGGTAGGAGGGAGGGATTGCATTGGGAGTTATACCTGATGTAAATGACGAGTTGATGCAGCACACCAACATGGCACAAGTATACATATGTAACAAACCTGCACGTTGTGCACATGTACCCTAGAACTTAAAGTATAATAAGAAACAAAAAAGAGGAAACAATGACTCACCAACATTTTTGGCAGACGTGTGGATAGTGGACTTATTGCAAATTTTTGGAAAGGTACTTAGAATGTTTATTAAAATAGAAAGTATATGTTTATTTTCCTGAGAAATTCCTATTTTAATTCCAGAATTAAAGAAAAAAAGCACTGGGATGTAAGAGAATCTATATGAGAATGCTTAATACAGCACTGTCAGCAATAATAATAAAAATAGAAAACACATAAATTTAGGAAAGGAAATTCACAAGCTTATGAGGCCAATTTGTTAAATGATTTGGTGTTTACTGACCTGAGGGGTATCTGTGATTCACTAACATTACAAGCTTTGTGAGGGCAGGAATTTATCCATCTTATTGACCATCATATTCCCAATGCCTAGATCACTGCTTGGCACATAGAGATGTTCAGGACTACTTTAAATGGATGTATTTTTAAATTGAAAAAGAACATATTTTATTATACAAGAAAAAATGTATAGAAGAATGGTTATTTCAATTTCATGAAAATATTAAAACATGCACACACATTCATATATTTTTAATATTACATAAATACATGTATCTATGCAAACAAGGATACAAACACACATTCCTGAATGTTAGCATTGGCTTTCTACTTAAGGAGATGGGAAGCAGAGAAAATTATTAGCTGCTTCTTTACAAAGCCTTTTATTTTTTCATTTGTTATAACGAGTGCATTTACATTGGTAAGGTTTTTTTCTAATCTAATAGCAAAAATCTAAAGGAAAAACGTCTTGAAGGTTTATTAAAGACAGTTGATAAAAGATGACACAGAAAGGACAATTCAAATTATATTCATCATGAATCTTTTCTGCTCACCCCCACTGGATCTAATGGCCTCACACAGACCAGTTTAAAACAAAGAATGATCTATACCACAGAGCTGATGAGAAAACATCCGGTTGCTACTATACATTTATCAGGGCACCCTATTAAGGTAAACAAATGAGTAAGAAAATAAAAATATAGATCATCCATCCTAGATAAAACACAAAGAGAGCCACCAAGTCTGCACAAATGATACCTGGTTCTATCTATTTATCTTTGCTGTTAATTACATGGCTGAAGATGGGAAATGAATTTGTTGGTGTCTCACATGCTGGCAGTACTCTAACCACTGCAGAGAAAGGAAACACGGCATACTGAGATTACCTTAGCACAGAGAAAGGGGGTAAGATGGGGAGACAGGCTTGGCTGGTTATTCGTTGCTCACTGCAGAGATGAAAGACACATGTTTGGATGAAAGTCAAAGGAAGGGAGAATAAACCGGCAACTGAGACAGCTGGAATCTTGAAAAAGGAGTTTGGTGACACTGCTCTTAGATAGAATAGCAATTAAATAGAGAAATGTTACTTGTCCCATCGAATATTGAATCCATTTAAGAAGAAATAAAAAGCAATGCAATGTCTTTATCTTTGAAATAATGTGGGTAGACTTTCAAGCATTTCAAGACAATGTCTTTGGGAGTCCAATTTTCTTATCTTCTTAATGCCGAAAGGATGGAATTAATCTGTTCTAATTAAAGATCTCCTCAAAAAGATCACTGCCACTTTACTCCAATAAAAAAAAAAACTTGTCATAAAAATACAAATTAGAAGTAAAAGTTGAAGTGCATCGTTTCCTTATAATGTTTTTTATTTTATCAATAAATTAATATTGTTAATGCCATTCATTTTCCAAGAAGATGCCACGACGATTTATGTTACTCTTTGAAACATTCTGCTTTCATCTTAGGAAGAACCCAGTTTAAGCTTTGAAATATGTATGCTTGATCGCGGGCTGCTAGCCAAGGTGCACCTAATTAATCAGAAGATCAAATGTGTGCTCAGTGGGAGACACAACTACAAAACCACAGGTGGTAGCCAACGGCTCTGTTTAATAAAGGTTGCACAAACCGAGTACTGTGCTGGGGCTCCTGTCACCTGCATGTGGATTTGCTGCCATTTTGTCTTTGACACAAGAGCAGTTATATGTCATAAAGCTTCTCATTCCACTGATGTTTAATTATCTAATCCTTAGAGCAATTCCATAGCATTGGAATCAGAGAAAGTACAATCTGTTTGTTTAGCTTTTTGTTGTTGTTATTGTTGAATTTATCACTGGCTTATCCTGAGAACATAAAAACTTATGATTCTGTTAAATAGACAGGCAGGCTGTTAAATAGTGTTGGCAGATAAGGGCACAGGTTTTAGAGTGAGATGAAACTGGAGTGAAATAATAAATTAGCTCTGCTAATGATCAGCTGTGTGATATTAGAGACGTTAGTCTCTCTAAGCTGCTGATTGTTCATCTATAAAATGAGAAGAGTAAGACCTATCTTGTAGGTCGCTGTAGGGATTAAATAAGATACCACGTATAAATCACTGTATATAGAATGCATTTGACAAATGGTAATTTTAAAACCTTGGAACTCAGGGACTGAGGGGAGGAGGAAGAAGAATCATGAATTTTCTCTAGATGAAGTTTAAGAAAATCCCAGCAGGCTAAACACATTTTTATCACGGATTAATTTCCCAAAATCATTCCTCTCAAACCCTTCTAAAGGGGCTGTTTCTCAATTCCATGTCCTAAATCCACGTAAAGATCTGACAGATCCGGAAAAATAAGGAAGGTGTTTAAATGGTTACTCTTTCAAGTGTTTGCTTTCCTGCACAGTTATTTGATATCTATTTTCACTCAGTTAGGAAAAGACATAGTGACAGAAGAAATAGAATTGAGAGAGTGTGGATTGTCATCTCCTATTAAAGACTGGTAATATCTAATTGATATCAAAAAACAACAACAAAGTCTTGTACCCCAGTCACTGGACTAAGAAAAGGGTATAAAAGTAAATTTGTCCTTAGTTGCCTCTTAAAGGGCACATTACTCTTTACTTTTTTGCTCTAAGTATTATGGAGTCCAGACAAGACATACCCGGTTTGAATTCTTACCCTGAGTGAGGGTGATCAAGTCATTTAACTCCTGTTTTTCAGTTTCCACATTGTAGAAGTAAAGCTATAGTAACACCCACCTCATCAGAGCGGGCCATGGAATCTACATGTTTAGTGATCTCTCCTTGATGATTGTTATGTTTCAAATCCTCTGCTCTAAAGCCACGCTTTAAAAAATAGCAATAAAACAGCAAACAAAATAATTCTAATACCCAAAGTAGGTGAGTTAATGTGACTTTGCTGAATTATTACCCTGGGCACACTTCATAGATAGATTTTTTTTAATCATAAATAGGAGAGGTTGGCATATATAGCATGTTTACATTGTGTGGGTGTGTGTGTGTGTGTGTGTGTTCAGCAAAATAAAAGAAATAAGGAGGAAAGAAAGAAAACACCCACACGATTCAAAGTGGATTTTTCCACTAAGTGTCTGTTGGCTGTAACTGCATGATAACACTTGTGAATATAATACTAATGATGCAGTTGCCTAATGGTCTCAACACAAATAATGCAGAAAATTGCAAATAATGCAGACTCAATTACCACTGAATGCAGGCAAAAGGCAATTGGAGATACAACACGTATCATTCTATGTTATCCCCATTCTTTCTACTCCGTTCAGTCAGTCCTAGGGCTAGAGAAATTCCCTTTTATTTTCCGTGTCCTCACAAAGGCATTTCCCTCTCCCAGTTTCTCTGGTTCATCCCAATATTGGGGTAATGGTTATTTGCATAATGTTCATATAGCCTAATCCCTATCATAAAACTGCAAAGACACCCATACTGGTTTTAGAGGAAGAAATTCATCTGTCTTGCATGCTTACTAGAAGTGAGACTCAGTGATAGGTATTTGTATACACAATATTTAATTAATTTTTTGATTACCCTGCAAAGTAAGTATTATTATCTCCATTTAAGGATAAGAAAGTTAGAAGCTCAAAAAGTTCGAGAAATTTAAACAAGTCACTTGGGTTGGTAAATGACAGTGAGATTCCAACCAGATTTGTCTGATTTTGAAAAGTCATGCATTTCTTACTACCAGGATTAAAGCCCAATCCATTGAAACAGCAAAGTTTCAGAGTTCCAAGCAACTAAATTCGTGCTTGGCAGGCATAAGCAGTAAAGGAATTTTACTGAAAGACTGTTAGGAAGTGCACAGAATCATTTGGAGCACTGAAGAAACACGCTGGAGTTTCCCAGACTGGAGCAGTGCTTCATCATACCACAGAACTCATCTACTGGAAAAAACAGCCACCAGCAGAGCCGCCGTGGTCATGAAAGGCTGGGGCTGACATCACTGCTGGAATGCCCTGGGAACTCAGGCTCACTGCTGCCAAGATCATTTCCAAAGAGCCCTTCCTACAATCTCTGCTTCTCTGCATGACTGAGCTCCCAGGTATAGTCCTTGCTTAACACTTTATCTCAATGTATTTTGTATGTATCCTTTCATTTATTCCTTACAAGTCACTGTGGAAGTGAACTCTGTTTATCCTCAATTTGCAGACAAGGAACCAAAGCTCAGACAAGTGATTTACCCATGATCGCAAAGCCAGTAGGTGATGGAGCTTCTTAACTCACGTGTGTTAGTGACACGCTTTCGTGAAAGGGCCATCGGACTTTTAGAACCACAAAAATCTGAGTTCAAATCCTCACTCTGAAGAAGAAAAAATAGTCTAGAACTATACATCGAATTGGTAGAGAGTAGTTCATATGGTGATGCCCTAGGTTTGAGGGAGGCTGAGAGCTAGTATCTGACATTTACAGCATTTTTTAGTGAGAGACTGGCTCTGCCTGTCAACTACACTTATGAAAATCACAAAGCTTGTGTAACCTGGTTAACCTTCAGAATTTAGTCTCTATCAGTGTTCATTAACAAAGCAAGATCTGTTTTTCAAAGAGAGAATATTACTTACTGAAAAGAGCATGGCTTTGCTCCAAAACAGTAGGTATTTCCACTCTGATTCTCCTATCTGCAACAGGCTCCAGTGAACATCTCAATTTGTTTCAGACACTTTGACCACTACTGGTTGCATTCACCACCTAGTAAGAGTGAAAGAATTACTTTTACAGCAGTTTAGACTTGTTGGAGTAGTTCCTTTTGCTCTAAACACCACAAAAAAAAAAAAAAAAAAAAAAGGTAGCTTTTGTTATCACAAGTCATATGTTGCATACATTGATTCCAAAATACAAAGAGCCCTTCCATCACCTCTTCCTTATTGATGGAGGGTTAAAAAGTCTCACAATTTTTTTTCCAATTTGAAGACATCTCCAGACAATTCTCAGACCACTAGAGCTTCAGGAATTTCACCAGAGTTATAGATTCCTATCTGTTAAAAGAGTCATCTCCCATCCTCTAGCATTTAAGTATTTTCCAAAGCATCAAGGCATCTAGCCTATAGGCCCTCAATATAGTATACAGACATGGTTTCCTGTGTGATGGTGAGACAGTGAAAGTCCCTGCAAACTAAATTGTGGCACAGAACTACAGAATTGCCATAACTCTGAAGCAAAGTTGATAGGAACATCACTTCTCACCCTACCAGGTAAAAGCAAATCTCTTCAGGGTACTGACTTGTATTGAAATAGAGAAAACAGTCCAGTTAAAAAGGAAAACTTGGCAGGGCACAGTGGCTCATGGCTGTAATCCCAGCACTTTGGGATGCCAAGACGGGTGAATCACCTGAGGTCAGGAGTTCAAAACCAGCCTGGCCAATGTGGTCAAACCCCATCTCTACTAAAAATACAAAAATTAGTCAGGCGTGGTGGCTCACACCTGTAGTCCCAGCTACCCGGAGGCAGAGGCAGAATTACTCGAACCCAGGAGGTGGAGGTTGTAGTGAGCCAAGACTGTGCCATTGCACTCCAGCCTAGGTGACAGAGAGAGGCTCCATCTCAAAAAAAAAAGTAAAACTCTCATCATCTGCTTCAGTAGACCAGACACCTGACATAAGGCACCTGCAGCAGAGAGGGAAATGTTGTCTGCTCTTTCCCTTCAGTAACTCTAGCCTCTTAGAGGATGGATGGAAACATGACAACACCTAAAACTCCTCCTCCCTTTCCTGCTGGGTCTAACCTCTCACATGGCTAGGGCGCAGCAAGAAAGAACGAATGTCAAAAGCAAATCTCCCTTTACTTAATTCCCTGCAGTTTTAGTTCTTTCCTTGGTGTCACTACTCCCTTGAGTCAAGACCTCCATATGTTAGGCATCCACATGCTGGCTCACTTGTAGAACACCTATGTACATTTTTCATTGCATCATGCAGGGCAGACTCACTGCACAGCTCCCTAGTGTGGGAGGTGGGGGCACAACTCAGCCTCTTCTACTCTACCTTAGCATCCTCCATGTGTGATATAGTCCACCTTCACTTGCTGCTGAGCCCTTTTCCATATGACTCAAGTGGTTCAATCCCAGATATCGCCCATGTTATTAACTTGATACATGAGGGTATCATTATACCACCAAATTTGGGGAATGCAGTCCTCCTCGAAGGGCCTGTAAGAACTCTGCCGAGTCCCTTTATGTAGGTATCCTCAAACTTCGCTAGTGTTTACCTTGAAGGTTCCTCTCACTTGAACTTGGGTAGAGCTTGGCACCCTATCCTGCTCCCACAGTACAAATACTGCTTTAAGGCTGACCCTGGAGGCTCTTTCCCCACTCCCCAGTCTTTTTAAATTGGCTGAGAAAGGTGTGATTGAGTGGTGGCTAGTGGTACTTCTGTACCCCTTATTAAACATAAGTCTGTCCCCGAATGTGAACATTATTTTTTAATTAGGAATACTTAATACCTGTTATTTTCATCTATGGGCCCTAAAGCAATTTCCTGGGCAACAGAAAATACCTTTTTACAGAGAAACAAAAAAGAAGAAAGAAACATAGAGGTTTTCTGTGTATGTTTGTTTGTTTTGTTTTACAGAAGAGTGAATAACTTCAATAAAATACCTAGGAGTAATGTTAAAGGTCTAATCATGTGGGTTTTTTAAAATAATACTTTAACATTATTAATGATCAACATTTAATTTCACCCAGGCAATATGCTAAGCTCTTTAGATAAATAATATCACTCTATCTAATTAAAAGTCCTTAATTTTACTACCTCCATTTTACAGATGAATAAACTGAGACTTACAGAAATTAATTTGCCAAAGTCAGAAAAGTCTTCCTAAGATGGCATTTAAATTATTCTGTCTTATCATCTTTCAATTGTCTCTTTTTCTAATATTTGTTTTACTTGATGTCTACTAACTTAGATATGTTTAACTCTAAAACACAACAGCTGGACTAGGGGGCAGGGCTCCCAGCAGTGTCTAAGGATTTTGCATATCACATTATATTATGGTTGGATAACTTTTTTCTTCACTATTCCTAAACAAAAAACACACATTTCTACAAAATGTATGTAATAGGAAAGAATTACAACATTGTGATACACAGGCATATGATGAACTTTTTTTATTCTCATGCATTAATAAATCTCACCACATTGATTCAATTGCCCTTCTCCACTAAGTGGAAAGAAGAGGGAGATGAGAAATGAAGAGCCTCTGTATCCAGAACTCCCATTGTCTCTTTAACCAATAGCCTGAGACTGAATGCTGAATAAACTTGACTTGATTTCCCTGGGGTCGGCATCTTCCCCCTTCAGCCTTCCTGGGTGAGAGAAGATGGCAGCAGCAAGCTCCACAACATGACACTTGGCAAACATTCCGAGACTCTTTGATTGCCCAAGGGCATACAGCACGGCCTTGAATAAACGCAGATTGAACTAAGGACTGTACTTTCTTAGCTCCTTGCCAAGATGTGCTGTCTTTGAAACAAGACTGGAAATGTGGGAACCTGAAGTCCCGATTACCATTAAATCTTCCACAAGAGTGCCTTTAACTGGAAGGCTTGCTAAGGATTTTATTTCTTAATAGTCTGATAGCTAATTCTGAAGAATGGAAGAGGAAAACAGAATTGAGAATTGAAGGAAGGATTCTGATTTGGGAAAAGACGGCGAAGAGGAGGAGAAACTTGCTGTATAATGGCTTAATTAATACAGTTCAGCCCTTGTTTTCTCCAGTGAAGATTCAGTGTTCTTAATTGTTTATCTTTGGGCATCATTTTAATGAAATGGAGGGCAGGCTTTCACTATGGTTAAGGGTTGCAATGAGCACAATTCTGCCCGCAAAATTCACACAGTGCAAGCAGCTGGGTACTACTTTTAAAGTCATCAAAAATATGGAGAATAAAATACTTAAAACCATCTATTTTGTTGATTCAAGCTTATTCAACCTTTTGCTAGTGGGAGCTTTTACTGTACACTTGAGTTGCTGTCTTGATAGTATTTGCCTCCAGTGAAATCCTGTTTGGGAACTCATATTCTTTTTTATGCTGAGATCCAAACTGTTTTGAACAGGGCTGGCTTCATTAAAATGATTTCCTACTGTCACACAGTGACCTAAATGACAATTGACTTTTGCCTTCCATTAACAGAATGCATTCAAATTTCATTTTCATGTATGAATGCAATTCATGCTTCACATCATGTTATTTTAAACGATACCACAATGTAGATTCATAAATAGTGCTTTAAAATCTGTTTCCAATGTTGGTATCTTTTAAACAATAAACTGTAAGAAGTTCTATGCCCTTATACATTCTAATTCTCTGAAAATGCATTGCAGCATTTAAAGGTCATTAGCCTTATACACTCTTAGTGCACCATAAGCTTCTGTTGGAATGTGTTACATAATCAGAAACAAAGAGTTTCTCCCTCTCTCCTGCTGCCAGGCATTATACCACACAGAAGCAAAAGAGACTCACTCGCATAAAAATGTCTTTCAACGCTGATTAAATAGCAGTAAATTCTTAAAATTATTTCCTTTGGTTGTTATACATTTTGATTTATCCTATCTCCTACAGCAATTAATAGTAACAAACCACTCATATTAGCCAGATGGATGACTCTAAGATTAGTCTGAAGTTTTACCTCAATTATGGAAAAAGAAGATGAATTTGAGAAATAAATAAGAAAAAAATCCTTCTCTTAGGTTCTTTATTTTTAATTATTATTATACTTTAAGTTCTAGGGTACATGTGCATAACGTGCAGGTTTGTTACATATGTATACTTGTGCCATGTTGCTGTGCTGCACCCATCAACTCGTCAGCACCCATCAATTCATCATTTACATCAGGTATAACTCCCAGTGCAATCCCTCCCCCCTCCCCTCTCCCCATGATAGGCCCCAGTGTGTGATGTTCCCCTTCCCGAGTCCAAGTGATCTCATTGTTCAGTTCCACCTATGAGTGAGAACATGCGGTGTTTGGTTTTCTGTTCTTGTGATAGTTTGCTAAGAATGATGGTTTCCAGCTGCATCCATGTCCCAACAAAGGACACAAACTCATCCTTTTTTATGGCTGCATAGTATTCTATGGTGTATATGTGCCACATTTTCTTAATCCAGTCTGTCACTGATGGACATTTGGGTTGATTCCAAGTCTTTGCTATTGTGAATAGTGCCACAATAAACATACATGTGCATGTGTCTTCATAGCAGCATGATTTATAATCCTTTGGGTATATACCCAGTAATGGGATGGCTGGGTCATATGGTACATCTAGTTCTAGATCCTTGAGGAATCGCCATACTGTTTTCCATAATGGTTGAACTAGTTTACAGTCCCACCAACAGTGTAAAAGTGTTCCTATTTCTCCACATCCTCTCCAGCACCTGTTGTTTCCTGACTTTTTAATGATCGCCATTCTAACTGGTGTGAGATGGTATCTCATTGTGGTTTTGATTTGCATTTCTCTGATGGCCAGTGATGATGAGCATTTTTTCATGTGTCTGTTGGCTGTATGAATGTCTTCTTTTGAGAAATGTCTGTTCATATCCTTTGCCCACTTTTTGATGGGGTTGTTTGTTTTTTTCTTGTAAATTTGTTTGAGTTCTTTGTAGGTTCTGGATATTAACCCTTTGTCAGATGAGTAGATTGCAAAAATTGTCTCCCATTCTGTAGGTTGCCTGTTCACTCTGATGGTAGTTTCTTTTGTTGTGCAGAAGCTCTTTAGTTTAATTAGATCCCATTTGTCAATTTTGGCTTTTGCTGCTGTTGCTTTTGGTGTTTTAGACATGAAGTCCTTGCCCATGCCTATGTCCTGAATGGTACTACCTAGGTTTTCCTCTAGGGTTTTTATGGTATTAGGTCTAACATTTAAGTCTCTAATCCATCTTGAATTAATTTTCGTATAAGGAGTAAGGAAAGAATCCAGTTTCAGCTTTCTACTTATGGCTAGCCAATTTTCCCAGCACCATTTATTAAATAGGGAATCCTTTCCCCATTTCTTGTTTCTCTCAGGTTTGTCAAAGATCAGATGGCTGTAGATGTGTGGTATTATTTCTGAGGGCTCTGTTCTGTTCCATTGGTCTATATCTCTATTTTGGTACCAGTACCATGCTGTTTTGGTTACTGTAGCCTTGTAGTATAGTTTGAAGTCAGGTAGCGTGATGCCTCCAGCTTTGTTCTTTTGACTTAGGATTGTCTTGGAGATGCGGGCTCTTTTTTGGTTCCATATGAACTTTAAAGCAGTTTTTTCCAATTCTGTGAAGAAACTCATTAGTAGCTTGATGGGGATGGCATTGAATCTATAAATAACCTTGGGCAGTATGGCCATTTTCACGATATTGATTCTTCCTATCCATGAGCATGGTAGTTCTTCCATTTGTTTGTGTCCTCTTTGATTTCACTGAGCAGTGGTTTGTAGTTCTCCTTGAAGAGGTCCTTTATATCCCTTGTAAGTTGGATTCCTAGGTATTTTATTCTCTTGAAGCAATTGTGAATGGCAGTTCATTCATGATTTGGCTCTCTGTTTGTCTGTTACTGGTGTGTAAGAATGCTTGTGATTTTTGCACATTAATTTTGTATCCTGAGACTTTGCTGAAGTTGCTTATCAGCTTAAGGAGATTTTGGGCTGAGACAATGGGGTTTTCTAAATATACCATCATGTCATCTGCAAAGAGGGACAATTTGACTTCTTCTTTTCCTAACTGAATGTCCTTGATTTCTTTCTCTTGCCTGATTGCCCTAGCCAGAACTTCCAACACTATGTTGAATAGGAGTGGTGAGAGAGGGCATCCCTGTCTTGTGTCAGTTTTCAAAGGGAATTTTTCCAGTTTTTGCCCATTCAATATGATATTGGCTGTGGGTTTGTCATAAATAGCTCTTATTATTTTGAGGTATGTTCCATCAATACCGAATTTATTGAGTGTTTTTAGCATGAAGGGCTGTTGAATTTTGTCAAAAGTCTTTTCTGCATCTATTGAGATAATCATGTGGTTCTTGTCTTTGGTTCTGTTTATATGCTGGATTATGTTTATTGATTTGCGAATGTTGAACCAGCCTTGCATCCCAGGGATGAAGCCCACTTGATCATGGTGGATAAGCTTTTTGATGTGCTGCTGAATCCAGTTTGCCAGTACTTTATTGAGGATTTTTGCATCGATATTCATCAGAGATATTCGTCTAAAATTCTCTTTTTTTGTTGTGTCTCTGCCAGGCTTTGGTATAAGGATGATGTTAGCCTCATAAAATGAGTTAGGAAGGATTCCCTCTTTTTCTATTGATTGGAATAGTTTCAGAATGAATGGTACCAGTTCCTCCTTGTACCTCTGGTAGAATTCAGCTGTGAATCCATCTGGTCCTGGACTTTTTTTGGTTGGTAGGCTATTAATTATTGCCTTAATTTCAGAGCCTGCTATTGGTCTATTCAGGGATTCAACTTCTTCCTGGTTTAGTCTTGGAAGAGTGTAAGTGTCCAGGAAATTATCCATTTCTTCTAGATTTTCTAGTTTATTTGCTTAGAGGTGTTTATAGTATTCTCTGATGATAGTTTGTATTTCTGTGGGGTCGGTGGTGATATCCTCTTTATCATTTTTTATTGCATCTATTTGATTCTTCTCTCTTTTCTTCCTTATTAGTCTTGCTAGCGGTCTGTCAATTTTGTTGATCTTTTCAAAAAACCAGCTCCTGGATTCATTGATTTTTTGGAGGGTTCTTTGTGTCTCTATCTCCTTCAGTTCTGCTCTGATCTTAGTTATTTCTTGCCTTCTGCTGACTTTCGAATGTGTTTGCTCTTGCTTCTCTAGTTCTTTTAAATGTGATGTTATGGTGTCAATTTTAGATCTTTCCTGCTTTCTCTTATGGGCATTTAGTACTATAAATTTCCCTCTACACACTGCTTTAAATGTGTGCCAGAGATTCTGGTATGTTGTATCTTTGTTCTCATTGGTTTCAAAGAACATCTTTATTTCTGCCTTCATTTTGTTATGTACCCAGTAGTCACTCAGGAGCAGGTTGTTCAGTTTCCATGTAGTTGAGCGGTTTTGATTGAGTTTCTTAGTCCTGAGTTCTAGTTTGATTGCACTGTGGTCTGAGAGACAGTTTGTTAAAATTTCTGTTCTTGTACATTTGCTGAGGAGTGCTTTACTTTCAATTATGTGGTCAATTTTGGAATAAGTGCAATGTGGTACTGAGAAGAATGTATATTCTGTTGATTTGGGGTGGAGAGTTCTATAGATGTCTATTAGGTCTGCTTGCTGCAGAGATGAGTTCAATTCCTGGATATCCTTGTTAACTTTCTGTCTCGTTGATCTGTCTAATGTTGACAGTGGGGTGTTGAAGTCTCCCATTATTATTGTATGGGAGTCTAAGTCTCTTCGTAAGTCTCTAAGGACTTGCTTTATGAATCTGGGTGCTCCTGTATTGGGTGCATATATATTTAGGATAGTTAGCTCTTCCTGTTGAATTGATCCCTTTACCATTATGTAATGGCCTTCTTTGTCTCTTTTGATCTTTGATGGTTTAACGTCTGTTTTATCAGACACTAGTATTGCAACCCCTGCTTTTTTTTGTTCTCCATTTGCTAGGTAAATCTTCCTCCATCCCTTTATTTTGAGCCTATGTATGTCTCTGTGTGTGAGATGGGTCTCCTGAATACAGCAGACTGATGAGTCTTGACTCTTTATCCAGTTTGCCAGTCTGTGTCTTTTAATTGGAGCATTTAGTCCATTTACATTTAAGGTTAATATTGTTATGTGTGAACTTGATCCTGCCATTATGATATTAACTGGTTATTTTGCTCATTAGTTGATGCAGTTTCTTCCTAGCCTCAATGGTCTTTACATTTTGGCATGTTTTTGCAATGACTGATACCGGTTGTTCTTTTCCATGTTTAGTGCTTCCTTCAGGGTCTCTTGTAAGGCAGGCCTAGTGGTGACAAAATCTCTAAGCATTTGCTTATCTGTGAAGGATTTTATTTCTCCTTCACTTATGAAACTTAGTTTGGCTGGATATGAAATTCTGGGTTGAAAATTCTTTTCTTTAAGAATGTTGAATATTGGCCCCCACTCTCTTCTGGCTTGTAGAGTTTCTGCCAAGAGATCTGCTGTTAGTCTGATGGGCTTCCCTTTGTGGGTAACCCGACCTTTCTCTCTGGCTGCCCTTCACATATTTTCCTTCATTTCAACTTTGGTGAATCTGGCAATTATGTGTCTTGGAGTTGCTCTTCTCGAGGAGTATCTTTGTGGCGTTCTCTGTATTTCCTGGATTTGAATGTTGGCCTGCCCTACTAGGTTGGGGAAGTTCTCCTGGATAATATCCTGAAGAGTGTTTTCCAACTTGGTTCCATTTTCCCCCTCACTTTCAGGCACACCAATCAGACGTAGATTTGATCTTTTTACATAATCCCATACTTCCTTCAGACTTTGTTCATTTCTTTTTCTTCTTTTTTCTTTTGGTTTCTCTTCTCGCTTCATTTCGTTCATTTGATCCTCAATCACTGATACTCTTTCTTCCAGTTGATCGAGTCAGTTACTGAAGCTTGTGCATTTGTCACGTATTTCTCGTGTCATGGTTTTCATCTCTTTCATTTCATTTATGACCTTCTCTGCATTAATTACTCTAGCTATCAATTCTTCCACTTTTTTTCAAGATTTTTAGTTTCTTTGCGCTAGGTATGTAATTCCTCCTTTAGCTCTGAGAAGTTTGATGGACTGAAGCCTTCTTCTCTCATCTCGTCAAAGTCATTCTCCGTCCAGCTCTGATCCATTGCTGGTGATGAGTTGCGCTCGTTTGCCGGGGGAGATGCGCTCTTATTTTTTGAATTTCCAGCTTTTCTGCCCTGCTTTTTCCCCCTCTTTGTGGTTTTATCTGCCTCTGGTCTTTGATGATGGTGACGTACTGATGGGGTTTTGGTGTAGGCTTCCTTCCTGTTTGATAGTTTTCCTTCTAACAATCAGGACCCTCAGCTGTAGGTCTGTTGGAGATTACTTGAGGTCCACTCCAGACCCTGTTTGCCTGGGTATCAGCAGCAGAGGCTGCAGAAGACAGAATACTGCTGAACAGCGAGTGTACCTGTCTGATTCTTGCTTTGGAAGCTTCCTCTCAGGGGTGTAAGCCACCCTGTGAGGTGTGGGGTGTCAGACTGCCCCTAGTGGGGGATGTCTCCCAGTTAGGCTACTCAGGGGTCAGGGACCCACTTGAGCAGGCAGTCTGTCCCTTCTCAGATCTCAACCTCCGTGTTGGAAGATCCACTGCTCTCTTCAAAGCTGTCAGACAGAGTCGTTTGCGTCTGCAGAGGTTTCTGCTGCTTTTGTTGTTGGTTAGCTGTGCCCTGTCCCCAGCGGTGGAGTCTACAGAGACAGGCAGGTTTCCTTGAGCTGCTGTGAGCTCCACCCAGTTCGAGCTTCCCAGTGGCTTTGTTTACCTACTAAAGCCTCAGCAATGGTGGGCGCCCCTCCCCCAGCCTTGCTGCTGCCTTACGGTTAGATCTCAGACTGCTGTGCTAGCAATGAGGGAGGCTCCGTGGGTGTGGGACCCTCCTGGCCAGGTATGGGATATAATCTCCTGGTGTGCGTGTTTGCTTAAAGCACAGTATTGGGGTGGGAGTTACCCAATTTTCCAGGTGTTGTGTGTCTCAGTTCCCCTGGCTAGGAAAAGGGATTCCCTTCCCCCTTGCACTTCCCAGGTGAGGCGATGCCTCCCCCTGCCTCAGCTCTCACTGTTCGGGCTGCAGCAGCTGACCAGCACCGATTGTCTGGCACTCCCTAGTGAGATGAACTCAGTACCTCAGCTGAAAATGCAGAAATCACCGGTCTTCTGTGTCGCTGGCGCTGGGAGTTGGAGACTGGAGCTGTTCCTATTCGGCCATCTTGCTCTGCCTTTCTCTCTTAGGTTCTTGGGTTTTCCCCCCCTTTTTTTTAGTTCTGATTTTATTCTTTTGCAGTTTTAGAACAGAATATGTTACTGCTGCTCAACTCTTGATGAATACAAAAAGCCCACAATGGGTGTTTATTTGATCTAACACATGATTAATGTGGTGAATTGCATGTAGTCCCAACTTTTTAAATCTCTGTGAAGAATTACATTTCTGTCCACAGGCATGTCACCGTTAAAAAATGAGCCACCTAATAAAAGAACACACAGTATATTAATATGTAATTTCCTTCCCAGTATGAATGCTAATTACTGACAGTGCAGACCTTATGCTTGGTCCTTGATATGGATAGACTTTCGAGCTATCTTTGTTGGTGTCATCAGTCTTACTACTCCATTCACCCACATTTTCATTTTAAAGACTCCTGAAGATAAGCAGGGGGGCTATTTAGTGGTTTTCTAGACCTAACGTGATTTAGTTTACAAACCTGTAAGGCAGGGAGGGGTAAGTATTTTCTCACTTACTTCCAGAAATTAATTTGGTTTGCATGAAAAGAAATGTCATTATGTTAAATAATTCCCCTCTTGAAAGTACTTTCTCTGTTGCTTTCTGGCAGTCTCATTAACCTGTAAAGATAATTCAGTTGCCTAACATTTTTTTTTTCTTGTTAGCTTCCAATTGAGCATTAGTAAATGTGAGGTTTCTACAAAGTATAGAAGTTTCAAATGTTCATCTCAATTGTTGCTTGTTGGTTTAGGTTTCTCATGCGGTTTTCTTAATGCCAGGGTCTGGTAGGAGGGACTAATTGTCACATACAGCCTTCATTGTGTGACCCAACCATATAGCTCCCTTTCTTCTTCAGGCCCTTATATTTACTCCACTATCAGTATCCCACAAATTATTATATCACAAATTATTATAGAAAGAGCTTTTAATAATGTATTAATCCTCAAAATCAAACTCTTGACCACTTATTAGTCCTTCAAACTATTTGATATCAAAAATAAATCTAAAGCTCTTTGAGGAGACTTTTTTTAAAAATCACATTAAATTCATCTTTACTCCCTCACTGCATAGCATAGTGTCTGAGATTTATAGAAAGCTCTAGTTATCTTAGCCATCATCTTGCCCAGCACTGAACTTTATTCAGAAATGCTTATGATCAAGTACATGACAATCAGTTTGATGACTGCTCAAATTAAACCAGTTGTCCATTGGAAGTGGCTTAAAAATCTAACTTTGTACTACTTTGATTAACATATGCCTCTGAGGGCAGGGAGTGCAGCTGACCTCATCTGTTTCTAAGATTGAGAAAAGTGACACCTTGTCTTTTAATAACTAAAATTTTAATTTAATGAGATCAGAGTTCAGCAAATGTTATCAGAAATTTTTTATGGGTCAGAAAAAGAAGAAAACCCATTACAAGGATGCCTACAATTTAAAGCAATACCATTGAAGAATACAAAGACACAGCACGATGTCTGGAAGCTGAAAAGCCATCTACCATGCCTAGTGTAAGGACATTCAGTGACAATAGTTGATAAATGATAATACGCTGGGAGTGGAAGAAAAGCGAAGTCTGTAAACTAAGAAACCTGCCTGTGAGTAACTTTACCTTCAAAGTAGACAAGTAAAAAATCAAGCCACTGAAAATTTCCATAGCAAGAGATATTAACAGGCCTGTATTAGTCAAAGTTGTTTTCTGTTTCTTTAGCTCCACTCAAACTCCTCCCAGGTCCCCAGGCTGCCACCCCCAGGATACCGGACGGTTTTGGACATACAATGGACATTCAGGTAAAGATTTGTTGTTGAAACGTACTTGTGCTTAGGTAACTACACTTGCACTTTTCATCTGTTAGCTTAGATGATGTGCAAATTGCAGCCCTAAAAATACTCAAGGCTACTAGCCTTAGAATAAACTGTGAAAGGAAAGTACATAAATGTAGATATAACCTATCAGAAGTTGAGAGGCTCGTTTCAGGACTGGTTATTTACGTGTTTCTGTTTTTGTTTTAATATTCTCAGGCAGTAGTTCAACTTCCAAGGGAACTCTTAGCCTCCAAGCTTTCCTGCTGTCTATGTTCTTGCTTTTCCTGTGAGAATTTCTCTGGGCCCCTGTGAGCTCTTGGAACATGATTGAGATTCCTCCCAGATTTATTTCCACTGTATCCTGTAATAACCCCTTCTCCTCTCCCATTCTTGGAATTTACCTGAGTGATTCTTTTCCTTGAAACCCAAAGTTTATCATCAACATACATAGAGAAAGCTTTATGTTTTTAATTCAGACATGCTAAAAAGTAAGATAGTGGCCCGGGGCGGTGGTTCATGCCTGTAATCCTAGCACTTTGGGAGGCCCAGGAGGGCAGATTGCCTGAGCTCAGGAGTTCGAGACCAGCTGGGCAACATGGTGAAACCCCGTCTCTACTAAAATACAGAAAATTAGCCAGTCGTGGCAGCAGGCACCTGCAGTCCCAGCCACTCAGGAGGCTGAGGCAGGCTGGGAGGTGGAAGTTGCAGTGAGCAGAGATTGCGCCATTGCACTCCAGCCTGGTAACAGGGTGAGACTCCTTACCAAAAAAAAAAAAAGATAGTGTTTGATATTAATCATTAGTGTTCAGACTTCTTTTATACAGTGTGTACATCTTTTGATAAACATTAGCTGAAAATATTTGATTCTTAAACTTCAATAGTTTACCAAGTAACAAACAGCTACTGCTGATCCATCTTAGAATATTGTCACATGTATATAACATGATAAAGTCCTCCCCAAAATTATCTGCTTGCTATGATGTCCCAGTAATTAATCTTGTAAACTTTCCCTAAACAACATGCTTTAGAGAACCGAATCACCCTGCACTATCCAATGTCACCCTAGTTTAACCCCCAAGTGGTCCAAACCCCTTATTTCTCTTGCTTTGTACTCACACAACAAAGGAATGTTTTATAAAATAATATCTATTGATTTCTAACTCTGATGCATGAAATCAAGAGAAAATGGGAGAAAAGGGGCCAATTTTGGAAAGGAAATGGAGAGAAAAATGCATCTGAGCCAGAAATGGACATTTTGTAGCGGCTGGTTCCACTTCATCATTTTGTCATTTTGTCTCTTCTCTTCAACACCAGACTTTACATATTTTCTTACAATTTTTACAAAGCATGCATGGTTGCCTTCACATCCATAAAGAAAATATTCTACCTGTAAGGATGGCCAAGTGGTCTCCAAAGACCCACACAGGCTTGTTTGTGTTTATTCTTTCAGCAGTAAAAGAGATAATGTAAAACGTCAGTGGTCCATTGGTCTTCTAATGCTACTCTTATTTTTCTAAGTGTGTGCCTGAAACATTTGTCTTTACCATGGCTTGGGCATAGAGTTGAAGCATGTGCCTTCTGTAACAGCTTTTTCATTTAATTATTTTATTTGCTGATTGACTGCTTCATGTCTAGTGGTTGTGGTCTAAAAGTGTTTCTAGTTTGTTTACTTATTTATTAATTATTTATTTATTTATTTATTTATTTTTCCTTGCTAAATCTAAATGTTTGTATAGCTTGACCTGTTTTGAGGTGAAATTCTAGTAATTCTTAAAAATTGCATATATTCCACATATATGAGTGTATATGTAGAATCAGATATATATAAGTGTATATATGTATATGCTATGGTTTGGCTCTCTTCCCACCCAAAATCTCATCTTGAATAATAATCCCCAAATGCCCACACATCAAGGAAGAGAGCAAGTGGAGGTAATTGAATCATGAGGGCAGTTTCCCCCATGCTGTTTTCATGATAGTGAGTGATTTCTCATGAGATCTGATGGTTTTATAAGTATTTGGTAGTTTCTTCTGCACTCATTTTCTTTGCTGCCACCCTGTGCCTTCTGCCATGATTGTTAGCTTCCTGAGGCCTCCCCAGCCATGTGGAACTGTGAGTCAATCAAACTTCTTTTCTTTATAAATTACCCAGTCTCAGCAGTTCCTCACTGCAGTGTGAGAACAGACTAATACATTATATACATGCATGTATATATACACATATATATATGGTTCTACCCATTTGACTTGTTGTCTTGTCTCCTGAACTCTGCCCATTTTATGGGTCGTTCCTACTCACTTTATGTCAAACAATTAAAGTCAAAGATTTTAAGGCTTTAGTACATTCTAGTCTTTGTTATTTAGTGGTGTGTTTAACTTATCTACTAGGTTATGATGATGCTAAACATGGGAGAAGATCCAAACATTCAACTAAAAGTTTCACACGAGAAAACATGGAAAGACCACTGTATTCCTCCAACAAAGAAAATAAGTATGAATTGCCAAAGAGTGATAGACACTGGTAGTTTACTCAAATCCTGGGAAGCATTCCCAGTGACAGAATTATGGATTGTCCTTTCTGGGCCAAATGCTGTAGACATGCCTGAACTCTAAGTGCAGGAGGACCCATTATAGCAACAGTTATCAACTAACCTCTTGTCCATAGACCATGGTCAAACACCTTGTAGTAAGCAGGTGCTCCTGGCTGCAGCTTCTATCTGGTGACTGAGTGGTCAGAGCACAACCAGTGGCAACTCTCTGGTAGTCATCTGAACGTCTTTTAGAGAGTGGAGGACATTCAGATTGCTGGATTCTCTTCGGCTCTCATGTATTCTCTCTTTCAACGTTTTTCAATGACTCAGCTCAGCTCCTGAATCATCCTTATTCTTTAAAAATAAAAAACATACTGACAGTATTTATGCCATCTAATCTTTCTTAAAAGTATTGGTGGGAAGATTCTTTTGTAATGTGTAAAGTGTAACGATTGGGTTTTTATGCTCACGTGTGAGATGTGCCTCCCTCAAACCATGTTACAGTATAAGCACATTACCCATCTGATATGAAAACATGTAAGTATTGATGGGAAGCTCTCCTTTAAGTGATGTTCATTTCACTGTCCAGAGCCTTAAGTAACCGTCCAATTTATAACAATTTAATATTTCAAAGAAAGGGATAAATCTGGGTTGATGTGTTTATTGTTTGTTTTTTGTAGCACTACCCACTTTCTATATCAGTAGCAAATTTTTTAACATAGAACACCTATAAAACGAAAATGTTTGGAATAGGAAAAAATTATCTCAGATTTCAAAATGAGACAGAGTTTTTTGCTTCTTTTCAGCAATTGTTTTGTTTCCCTTACAGAGAATTGAGAATAATATCAAGTTCATCTCTTTTATTTGACTGCTAGAAAGCTCAGAGCCAAATTTGCAGCCTACCTCAAGTGAATAATTTATATTTCAGACCGTTTATTATATATACTACCATTTTCTAGGGTTTTACTTTTCTACTTTCTTTTTCTCTTCATTCTGATTTCTTTTTTTTTCACTCTTATGGTCCTATATACTCACACATTTTAAGGTTTTTGTTGTTGCTGTTAATGAGGTAATTATGCACATAGAATAACAAGTGTATACACATGTGCATACACAATAAGAAAAGTTGCTCAGAGTATAATCAAACTCTTCTTTCAATGTCCCTGTATGATACGATAACACTTGAGTACAGAGTGACACACCAAGGCAAGAACGTGTGATCATATCTGCTGGTAGTGTAATTATGTGAAAGAATATCAGAGGATATAACAAACCTTTCGACAGCACCCAGATCTCACCTGCAGGGATATAAATCACTGCCTGCTCTTGGCTTATCTCTGTTCAACTGGTCACCACAATCCTGAGTAATTTCAGATGTCCCCAAACAATCAGTAGTCCTAATAAAAAGAAAGATTGTAAAGGAGAGAGAAATGAGGAGAGGGTACTGAGACTAGCAAACACAAACACTAGTGGCCCAATAATTGACTTCCTATTGACAAACATCATGACGAGTGAATTATTCACTTCTCTGATATTTCTGTGTTACGGTTCCCTGAGATGTATGTTTGTCATGTTTTCTCTTTTAAAAGGGCTAAAAGACTATTTTGTTTTTCTGGTTTTAAGTCTTTTTTTTCCCCTGCTGGCAATATATGGTGATGCTTTTGAATACACTTTCTTCTTCTTCCCTCAAGTGACAGTGATTAATTCATCTTGCCCTGAAACCATTATTACAACAAATCACCCAGCATCACCAATTCGGGAAGCATATTCCAGTCATCTTCCTAGGGGGTTAATGCAGCTGGAAACAGGTCCACTAAATTGAGGTGACTGTCCCTGGAGAACGGTGAAGGACTGAACAGACTCACTGCCATTAGTATCACTTCTCTGACAGTGGTAATTTTTACTTTGATTCTGCATGTCAGCTAGTGTGCCCAGCAACCACATGACAATGAAATAATGAGATGGCAACTTCTCCTCTGCCCAACCCATGGCCCAAGCCCTGTCTCTGGGAATCCTGCCAGGTACTTTTACTTTGCAGTCGCCTGCTTCATGCCAAGGAAGAGCGAGAAGAATTTGTCTTTTCACTACAAGATGCATTGCTTTCTCTTTGCTGCACAAGTTGGGAAGATTCTACTAGGAATAATGCAATATACCATAGGGTGAAACTTAGATGAGGGGGGCTGAATAAATGTTTTCAAGAGTTTCTACCCTAAGGATTTGAATATGTGTTCTGCAGGAGGGAGGAGAAACGATGGGGAGTTGTGTTGATAAGTTAATAACTTAAGGTAGTTTACAGACAGGCAAACATTCTTTCTCTGAGATCTTAACTGACTCCAACACTGTGACACCAAAACTTGCTTAAATACTGAAAGCAACGTTTCCTTTCTTCTGCTAAGAATTGCATCCCATATATTTTTTGCTAAGATGTATTTAGGATCACATTGCAGCTTCCTGAAGAAAGTAATCTGTCAAGAACTTCAGCCGTCCTTCTGAGAAGGAAATAGAGGATCAATGTACACTCTTCCTAAGAGGCAAGTAGGAATTAGGGACAAGTCAGACTGGCCCTGAAATACTCAGAAGAAAGTCAGTTCCTGACTTTGAATGCAAGATAATGTTCATCTGTCCTGAGTATTATAATTCCTTGGTCATTGCGGCAACCTTATTGTTTGACTCACTTGGTACATTTTTCCCTTGACTTCCCTTCATTAGATGCCTGTAAAAGCCAAATACTCACGTCTTCAGCCTCACTTGCAGATGGGAGTGATCATTTTATACAATTCTGGCCAACAAAACCCAGGCAAAATGACCAAAAACCTTGAAAGAAAAGTGGCTGAGAGCAAGGGTGGGGACAATTTGGGTGAGGCAAGGTGGGATAAATTGGTTATTTTTCCTGATAAAAGAGCAAATGCTCCTGGCCTGGCTCATTTTCCCCATTTTCCCTTCTTACTGCATCAAATGAAATCTCTATGTATGATACGGTGGCAGCCATCTTGCAATCATGAAGCAACGAGCATGGGAATTAAAGCCACCACATTAATCATGTTAGAGTGGAAAAAGAGGAAAAAGAAAAAAGAAAAAAAAAAAAAACACTAAGTTTCTTGTGACACCACTAGGCAGCCAAAAAATGCCAGAACTGTATAATCCTAGACTTTTTGTTATGTTGCAAAAATAAATTCTTATTTGCTTAAGATACCTTTCGTTGGATAAGCTGTTAGCTGCAGCCAAAAACATTCCTAATGAATCCCATAAGCATGGCCAAAAGTTTACACATTTGCAAAACCCAAACTCACTGTGGATGAAATAGCTTGTCAATGCTTATGAAATTCCAGAAAGCTAGAACTTGAGGAGTAAATAATGTTATACCAAATTCTCATCAGATCAAAGACTTCGAATTAGTAGGAAAAAGCAGAATGTGAACAGCTAGCTCCTTCCAACATTCACCTCTTTCCCTCAGATGAAGCCTCACTGGTTCCGGAGAACTGGAGTAGAAAGGCAAAAAATCTTAAAGTATAGCCCACTTAGATGCATAAGTTCTCTGTATCCAGATATCTATGAAGCCACAATGTCTTTCTTGATCTCGAGATTCCAATAAAGATATATTTAAAGTTCTACTTAAAATACATAGTACTTACCCATTCTTGTAGAGACTGTGCATTGTCAGCTATCATGTTATACCATTAGAAATAAGCTCTTGGCTGGAGCTATGTAAAACACTGAAATTTTGTATTTGGTCAAAGGGAAATGGTGCATATGAGAAAGAAAATCTGGCACTTAGCAGAAAGATTCATTGCTGACATTTTCATTTGGTTGTTATGGTGAGAAAATTCACAGTCAGTGGCTGTCAAATCCCAACATACATGAGTTAACATGCTCCAGTAGTTGACAGATGCACTCATTTTTACCTTCATAAAAGAGAGCAAAACAGGGTAGGGGGAGCGTGCAGCAATGACCAAATCTAATTCTTCCTGACACTCATGGTTATGAAGTTTGGGGCAAATGTACATGTTAACCCCTAAATAAACAAAGACTTCAAAGAATGGGAAAAGGCCATAAAGGGATAAAAGGAATCCTAGAACTACACATTCACCCTTCTTTTCATTCCACTTCAACTTCTGCCTCCACCTTTGCCAAGTCTTATCAGATGAGTGCTATAAGCAACATAATTTATGTAAATAGAATCCATTATGCAAATGCTTCCAACTTGCTTGCTACTTAGAAATTTTGTTCTTTTATGTTTAAGAAACATAGCCTTTATCCCCTGGAATAGACAGATTGGTTATGTTTATGTTCTTAAAGCCTTCTGCTACTGTTCCGGGCTTTGAGGAAAAATTATTTTTTATTTTAAAAAATGTTTTGCCTTGCTTCTCATCCCCTTCTGTAAAAATAGCCTCTTTGTTTAATTTGGTGGTTTGTACACAGGCTTAATGACTGCAGTAGTGTAATAGAACCTTGGTAAGAAGGGTAGTACACAGAGGTAAACGCATAGATTATACCTTCTACTCTAAAGGGAATCTGTTGTTTTATTGGATGTGTATGAAACTGAGTAATTCAATTAATTCAGAGATCTCTGTGAGCTTTTGTCCCTGCTTTGTTTAAGTTATATTTTCAAATGTGAACTCGACGAAATTCTTGTTTGGAGCCATAAATAGAGAAGCAGAAAAGTATATGCTCTTTGTGTTCATACTCTCTCTATGCCTTAAAATGGCAAGCCAAATTATAATGAAATATAAGACAACATGTTCCACTCTACACAAGGACATATTTAAAAAAAAAAAAAAAAAAGAAAAGCTCTTTCTGCTAACGTAAACTGCATTTTGTAATTTCTTATTTATATGTGTGCACATATATAAAGTATAATACATAGAAGAGGCAAAAGGCATAATGTCATGAAAAAGAGTATAAGAGATTGTGTCTTTGTTTTAATAAATAAACATTGCAATAAGTGAATTATGAATTAAAATTCTCTTCCCACCCTGAAGAAACACATTTTTCAAGTTGACGAGTCATTGTAACAGAACTGCAAGCTTCAAGTCATTTAAAAATAGTGCTGTTTTAATAGAAGAGAACAAAACATACTAAAACCTCCAATATGACTGATGTTCATTTTGCTACTTGATGACAAACCCAATCCAACCAGCCATGATTTAAGTGCATTCACTTTTGGACTGTCCAAAATAAATCCCCTTTGTTTTCTTTGGGCTAAATATTTTACTAAAACACCTTGCTTCCAGACACTGCTCTGTGTTTTTCCATTTGCTTATAAATGATATCTGGTGACTTGCTCTAATACTTCATGGGTGTACAAATTAAACTGACACTGTTTCTAGTGTTTTTCCTCAAATATTCAGCAAACATTTACTAAGCACCAACTAAGCGGCACACATTGTTCCAGACTCTGGGATTGAAACAATAACCACCAAAGACAAGGTCTCTGCTCTCATGAAACATGTGATCTGGTGGAAAGAGACAATAAATAAACAAGTGAATGAGATGATTCCAGACAGAGCTAGTAACCGAAATATAAAATGAACGATGAGATTGGGTGAGCAGGAGAATATGAGGGTTGAGGAAGCTTGGGTCAGAAACAGCCTCTGAGAAAGGGACATGGCACTGAAACATAAGTTCTAAAAAGAAGGTAGTCACATGAAGATCTTAGGGAAGTGAATTCCAGGCAGAATGGACAATGGATACTGGAACAAGGGCTTTAACATAGAAAACAAAAAATAAGAATAAAGAAAATCATGGCTAGAATTCAGAGAATGAGGTGGGGAATAAGAGAAGATAAAATCAGTGAGAATATCTGTAGACAAATCACTCAGATCTGCTTTGGAAAGATGTTTGGGTTTTATCTCTTTTATTTTTATTTTTATTTGAGACGGAGTCTTGCTCTGTTGCCCAGGTTGGAGTGCAGTGACCCCATCTTGGCTCATACAGTCTCTGCCTCCCGGGTTCCAGCAATTCCCTTGCCTTAGCCTCCTCGGTAGCTAGGAGTATAGGCGCACGCCACCACACTCGGTTAATTTTTGTATTTCTTAGTAGAGACAGGGTTTTGCCATGTTGGCCAGGCTGGTCTCGAACTCCTGACCTCAGGTTATCCGCCTTCCTCGGCCTCCCAAAGTGCTGGGATTACAGGTGTGAGCCACAGCGCCCGGCCTGGGTCTTATCTTAACTGGACTGGGAAGCCATTGGAGGATTTTAAGTGAGAAGTGATGTGGCATGAATTACGCTTTGAGCCTGTCACTCTATAAAGAGTAGAGGGTCAGAAAGCAAAGTGCAAGTGTGGAAACAGAGAGAATAATTAGGAGATTCTGTAGTGTCGCGGATGAAAAATCATGTTGTCTTGAGCTAATGTTTAAACTGTGATTAAGAGCCAATATTAATAAAACAAATTATACTTTTGTCCAGCATAAAACTATACATTCTATATTAAGTTTCTTTGCTTTTGACTCAAATTATATCAACTCATAAGATCATTATGGGGGAAATTACTTGATGAATTCATTTTGATAAATATAGTCTTTACAGGCCTATGGTTTGTAAGTGGGGAAATCGCTGTCTACAACAGTGATTTGGGGTGACTAGTTTTGTAATCACTAGACCACTAGCTGCTAAAATTCCTCAGTTAGACATCCCTTACCCACTTTGCTTTCAAGCCAGCTGCAAGCATACCAGAAAGTTGGGTCACAATTCAAACCTTATCAGCACTTTACCTTAGAGTTATTAAGTGTATCAGATCCTTTTCTGTGGATTTATTTTTTTAAAAAGAGGAAGAAAGAAGAAAAAAGATAAAAACTGGACTTTTGAGGGTAAGACAGGAAATGTCTACCATAGGAAAATGCAAAACAATGGCTGAGCCTGACATTCCAACCATGAAACTCACCTATGATATAACCCCACTCCAGCCCAAAGGACAATTGGGAGAAAGGGAGGAGGTGAGCTCTATGCCAAGGTCAGCCTTTGGGAAAAGATAGGATTTTTACTCACCCAGGAGCCAAAGATAATATTTGAAAGGCTCATCACTGCCCAGGATCTGGTTCAGCCTCCACGGAGAGGTGCCAGGCTCCTGGCTTTAGGTACTGGTGCTTCTGCAAATGTTCAAGCTAGGTGCCAAAGCAACCAGAATCAGAACAAAGGCTGGGTCTCCAGCACATGGGTCCCCCAAGTGAACCATCCACTTCCATTGACACCAACCATGGTGGCGAGGAAAAACAATCCTGAACAGTCTACTTAGGCTCAGGCACCTTTGGGAGCCTGCTACGTACCTGAGCTTAAAAGAGACATGAAGAGATTAAGCCTCTGAAACATTATTGCTCTTTAATATCTTGCTGGTAGCATCTTGTTTCTTGCCTTAACTCTTCCGATTTTACACTTAAAAGTGATTGTCTCCACATTTTTCTTCAGTGCACGCTCTAG
Source organism: Chlorocebus sabaeus (assembly GCF_047675955.1). Lineage (NCBI taxonomy): Eukaryota > Metazoa > Chordata > Mammalia > Primates > Cercopithecidae > Chlorocebus > Chlorocebus sabaeus. Next base: position 11,749,693 of record NC_132910.1, read on the forward strand.
TTTCCAACTTATATGACATTCTTATTTGTGTATCACATCATTATGCAGTTCTTTATTCAGCTAATTTGGCTCCTTCTCACCCTTTATTTTTCTTGTATAAAAAGGTTACATTCGCCTTTCTCAGGTTAATTTTCAACTATAATACTGTTCTTCCTTTATGTTGAATTATTAAAACCCTTGCTGGAATTTCCACACAGTGTGAGAAACAGTAACACGGAAAAACACATGCAGCACACAAATCTAAGGCAGTTTCTACAACACAAAAGAAAAGCATGAAGAAAGGCTCTGGGGGTTGACCCAGTCTGCAACTATTATTTTTAAAGCAAGTAACTGCTGATTGTTTTATTTCTGGATCTTTCTCTCTGAATTTTAAACATGTAGGAGTCTAACCACATGGTGTTAATAGTGGTGAAAAGAAAAGACAGAATCACCGTTAATTTCATTACCTGAAATAAACATTAGTTTCTGAGTGTTGTTGTTGTTGCTATTGTTATTTTGAAAATAATATTGTTAGAAGTGAATTCAACCATTTAGGTTTTCCTGAGGAGGGTGTTTAAACCAGTTTATATGTGAGGTTTCAGAAAATATTTCCTGTAGTGGTGGTAAATTATTTAATCATTAGATGCCAGAATGTGGTAAGGATGACACAAAGAACATTAAGGTAGATGGAATCATCCTTATTCAGTCAGCATCTAGCTTAAATTAAACTAACAAATCAGAAAGTGAAAATTATGGGGAAAAGAAGCCTTACAAACACTGGATAGGGAAAAGTGTATGTCATAGCCATTTCCAGAGGGTCCAAAGTAATACAAAAAGATTTTCCAGGATAGAAATGGTTTGAAAATAAACACCAAAGCAGAGGGGAGAAAGAAAACTTGACAAGTTTACCCAGGAGATGTGCACAAAGATATATTATTCATGCATAATGTAAATACTTCATTTTTTCAATAGTTGTACAGTTGTCTGCTTGTCTTTTTTTATAACTGTGTCACATGTCATCTATCTTGGATGGTTAGTTCTTAAAGCAGTGATCTCCAGCCTTTAGAGAACTGAAAATCCCTATTGCTTGTTATGTGACAACTGCTCTACCCCAACCTCTCTACCCCAACCAGAAAAAGTAAGGAGAGGATAAGAACGTTTAAAATTATGTGAACTTTCATTTTATGTAAATTGAAACTATTCCGGTTGAGAGGAATTTTATAATCCCAGCTGGGATAACCAAAGTCTTCCTCCCATCCTCTTCCCACTGCGTGTTATAAAACTGAGGTTGCAAGCCATTGTTTGAAGGGAAAAGTTGTACCTAATAAAAACTTTCTTTCTGAATTTTAAAGACGAAAAGAGTCTAACCTTCTAATAGTTGTGAAAGAAAACAAAAAGAAAAACAATGCCCTTAATCTCATGTAGTAAAATAACCATAGTTTCTTTTTTATTTGTTTTTGTTCTTACATTATTTTAACATTATGAAATAAATACATTATTTTAAGCTCTTTGTTTTAAACAAATTCAGAAGTGCCTAACGAGTGATAAATGAAAATTTCCATCATTTCTCATCTCTCATTCCCAAAACTTCTACCTTCCCAGAGGCCAGATCTGGAAGCATCTTGGTGCATGTTGTTCTCAAATTTATTCTATAGATTTATACATAGCCATGTGTTTGAATGACACATATATAGCTTGTACTGTCTTTATAAAAATAGGTCATATCATATATATTATTTAGCAATTTGATTTTTTAAACTTAACAGTATAATTTAGAAATTTTTCAACACTGGAACATCATTCTTTTGATTGCCTATATAACTTTCCATCACACTAAAATTCCAAACTCAATTCAACCACACTCCGATATTTAGGTTATTTCTGCTTTTTGCTCTAAAATCAATACCCTCACAAGCAGTGTGTATGTTGTACATGTGTCTTTGTGCACATGCTATATTAAACAGATACCCGGAAGTGAAAGCAGTGGGTCAGGGGACACTTGAAATTATGATAAATACTGCCATGTTGCCTCCAAAGCTAATCTCATCTGTATATACTGTTGCTTAAAATTATGTACCTGAACTTTTTCATAGTTTTGTAATATTGGGCACATAAATAAAAAATACTTCAACCGTTTCTCTGTTGTTAAATTGTAAGTGGATGCTGGTTTTTCACTAATATGAAAAGCAATGCTCTGGTGAAATTCTCTGAGCATATGGGTTTTCAATGTTTTAGGTGATGATTTCTTAGCATAGTGTATCGTTCACGTATACTATTGAATCCCTTTGCAACTTACATGATTTATTACTTGTATGATCCTATTCACTAAACTTAATATACGAACCTAAGGAGATGGAATATTTTTTCTATATGTATATTTTCTAGGATTTCTTCTTTTGAACATTAGGTCTATAGGGACTTTTGTCAAATTATTAAGAGCATGAACTCCTTAATAAAACTATTGACATCATACAGCAGAATGGAAAACAGTATGGAGATTCCTCAAAAACTTAAAAATAACACTACTATATACTCTAGCAATCACACTTCTGGATATATATATCCGCAGGAAATGGAATCAGTAGCTCAAAGAGATATTGACACCTCCATGTTTACTGCAGCATTGTTTACAATAGCCGAGGTAAGGAAACAGTCTATGTGTCCATGGACAGATGACTAGATCAAGAAAATGCCAGATGTACATATTATACACACATATACACACACACACACACACACACACACACTGAATATTAGTCAGTCATGGAAAGCAAGAAATCCTGCCATTTGTGGCTACATAGACGAACCTGTAGGACATTATGCTAAGCAAAATAAGCCAGGAACAGAAGAACAAATACTGTATGATCTCACCTATATGTGAAATCTAAAAAAGTCAAACTTACAGAAACAGGAAGTAGAACAATGGGTTGCCAGGAGCTTAGGTTTGGGGGAAATGGGGAGATTTTGGTCAAAGGACACTAACATAGTTATAAGATGAAGTTCAGGAATCTGATGTACAGTATGGATGGTATGGACATGTATATTAATTTGATGTTGATAATCATTACACAATGTATACATATATCAAATTATCACATTAATTACCTTGAGTATATATAATCTTTATTGTCATTAATATTTTAAAATTAAGAAAAAACTATTAACTGTATACTTTTCTATATTTTCTGTTTTAAAGAACTTTCTCTAGGTTCTTTTTGTTGTTTTACTTTGGCTATGTCCTTTATAATGGTTACAACACAATTATAAAACAATAATAATAAATAACATTTTGATATATTTACTCTGTGCCAGCTATACTTAACACTTTGCTGATAAAGGAACTAAAGATTTTCTCAACTAAAATCTATAGGTTTCTTTCTTATCGTTTCTTCTCTCACTTTAGAGCATAGAAAGTCAATCTCTTTTTAAAGGTTTTAACAAATTTCTACTTTATTTCCTTCTATCTTTTCTAAGTTTTATTTTCTGTTTCATTGAAATCACTATATGTCTATGGAGTACAGTATGACGTTTTGATACACATATACATTGTATAATGATCAAATTATGGTAACTGGCATATCCATCACTTCAAACATTTGCCATTTTTTTGTGATGAGAATATTCAAAATTCTTTCTTCTAGCTATTTTGTTGTTGTTGTTGATGTTGCTGTTGTTGTTGTTTTTGAGATGGAGTCTCATTCTGTTGCACAGGCTGGAGTGCAGTCGTGCAATCTTGACTCACTGCAACCTTTGCCTCCTAGGTTCAACCAATCCTCCTGCTTCAGCCTCCCAAGTAGCTAGGATTACAGGTGCCTGCCACTATGCTGAACAGTAGAGACAGGGTTTCGCCAAGTTGTCCAGGCTGGTCTTGAACTCCTGACTAGTGATCCACTAGACTCAGCCTCCTAAAGTGCTGGGATTACAGGCATGAGCCACCTTGCCCAGCCTCTTCTAGCTATTTCGAAGTACACAATATTTATTGTTGCCTATAGTCACCCTACTGTGCAATGGAATACCAGAACTTACTCCTCCTATCTAAGCGTAACTTTCACCCATTGACCAACTTCTCCCCACCCTCTGGTAACTGCTATTCTACTCTCTACTTTTATTAGATTAACTATTTTATATCCCACATAAGAATGAGACCTCTACCTATAAATAGTTGTCTTTCTAAACTGTCTGGATTTATCATGGTATATATTGTCAAACAGCTTTTCAAATCACCAGTCACAACAGTGCGCAGTGAGGCCTTCTGTGGTTTGGATAGGGTTTGCATGGCACCCCATCAAGTCCCACATTGAAATGTAGTTCCCAGTGTTGGAGGTGGGCCTGGAGAGAGGTGTTTGGGTCATGGGAGTGAATCCCTCATGAATGGCTTGGTGCTGTCCTCCCAGGAATGAGTGAGCTCTCACTGGATCGGTTCTCACAAGAACTGATTATTGAAAAGAATGTAGCACCTCCCTCCCCTCTCTGTCTTCCTTCCTCTCTCACCATGTGATGCTCCCCTTCACCCTACACCATGAATGGAAGAGTCCTGAGACCCTCACCAGAAGTAGATGCTGACGCCATGCTTCTTGAACAACCTGCAGATACATGAGCCAAATAAACTATTTTCTTTATAAATTATCCAACCTCAAGTAGTCCTTTATCACAACACAAATGGACTAAGACAAGACCAAAATAAATGCAAAGAAGTGATGGTGATAGAACAAGAGAAGAAGAAGATCATATAGTTGTGTTCACAAGAACTAGAAAGAAGGTAGTAGGATATGAAAAAATAAATGTACCCATAAGCCATAGAAATTTGTCTACACATATAATGTAAATTTTGTTCTTATTACACTTCTATTGCAAAACATTAATATTACTCTATTAATACTTACTATTTTTGAAGCAATGTGCTTAACACATCAATGTACTTTTAAAAAGAATAAGATTGCTCTTCTGAAGAACGGTCTTTCCCTAACCAGTTGTAAGCTCTTTGGGAACACGATCCATGCTTCTACATCTTTTATATCCCCTACATTGCCAAGAACACAACACAAGGCTTGCTGTGAAGCATTTGGTGAACACTGGTCAATAAGCGTAATGCAGCACTTCACTGACTCCTTCCATAAATATTCTGGAATCCATGTGGCAGACACTGCTGTAGGCACTGGGTGGCTTACAGTGTGCACTGTCCACAAAACAGGAGCAGTCTTTGCCCTCATGGAGCCTATAGTCTTGAGGGGGAGATTGCATTTTTTCAAACAAATTGTAATTACTAATTATAAGTGCTCTGAAGGAAAAATTCAGGGCCAGGTAGAAGAGATGCAAGAAGGCTTTCTTGGAGAAATGACATTTGAAATGAGATCCAAAGCATGAATAGGAGTTAACCAGGTGAAGGGGGAGAGGTAGTGAGCAGGTAGAGGAACAGCTTACACAAACTTGATGCACTCTAGAAGCAAACCTTTCAGGCGATCATCATAGTGCCTCCCTAAGAACATCAGAAAAAGGCCGTGGAGCAGGTGGGAGCAGGGGAGAATAATGAGAATAATTACACAATCCCATAATATCAAAGAAATTAGCTGAAAAGGAAAGAGTTTAATTACTGCTAGTTGTTCTACCCAGCGGACACCAAGTAACTGCCTTGTCTGTGTTCTTAAGCTCCAGAGACTACCCCAGCCACTGTCCTTGGAAGCTTTAGCCATTCTGGAATCATAGACCAGTGATTGATTAGCATTCCCTACTGTCCGGTTCCTAAGATGCCTACCAGCAACATAGCCATAAGTAATCCCATGTCTTAAGCTAAACAAAAAAGAGTACTTTCAGACAAAGTTGTAGAGAGATAAAACCTTTTGCCTTATTTTCTCAAACTCTGCTCATCTTGCATTTTCACCTCTATCACCATGACAATGTATATGCAAAACAAATAAAGTATTTTTGCTTCTAACATAGGGTAGAGAGGAAGAACAAATCTAAAACAATGTTACCTTCACCCCACAAGGAAGATCTTGTCTCCAGGTGATGCTCATGTCCCTGTCATCCTCATGGTGTGACACCTCCCCAGGTGCACTGAAAATGTCAATTCATGAGCTCCTGGGAAGTTGGTATCCTTACAGCCCAAGTCCAAGTTTTTTTTCCCAATGTCTAATATCAACCAACAAAAGAATGTAATTACTCAACAATTACATACTTATTAGTAGGTGGTGCTCGCGCTCTCTCTCTCTCTCTCTCTCTCTCTCTGTCTCTCTCTCACCTCTCTCTCTCTCTCTCTCGACAACTTACAGCATTGATGAGGGAGAAAAAAAGGAGAAGATACAGGTCATGGAAGCCTGATTATTCAAATATCTGCCTTTTTAGACCTACCCTCAATGGTGACTGGGGTGAAAGGTGACTATTTTCATTGTATTTAAAATGCCAGTTGCTTTGGTTTGTCAAAGTCCGAAATGAAATGATCTTTCGAAAAGAGTTTCTGAGATATGTAACACTCAGGTTGCATCTCCTGTTTTGAAGATCAAGGCAATTTTCTCGTGCCCTTTTCTCAGCTGTAATAAAAGCCCTATTTTTCAGTGGGAAGATGGATGGAAATTCCTCCTTACAGACGCAGTGCACCATCAGGCAGGCACTCTCTCATTGGAGTGGCATCTTTAGTCCCCAGCGGGTTGTTCAGCGTCAGAGGCTCCAGGCTTGATCAACATCCTACACATTTTCTTGACAGATGGGTATCTTTGGCACCTCAGCTAGTAAACAACAGCACCAGTGCCCATGATTACCTCCTCATCTCTTCTGCCAAGCTATAAGAAAAAGGTTTCTCTTGCCTTTAAAAAACTATAAACATTGTTCCCTATTTTAAATTTTTTTGTTATTCTAAAATAGATCCTAAAGATACTATACTCAAGTTTTGGTTCTTTAATGCATTTGCTTTGGTAAACGGTATGCAGAAAATATCCACAAAGGACTCAAAATCCATTAAGAAAGAAATAATGTTGCTTCAGATTTGCAGGTTGTTTTGATGATCACTGAGTAGAGTTAGTATTTCTCCCTCCCCAGGCTAGAAAGGAGAGCCAACAGAGACTCTTAGGGATCTCAAGTCAAGTTTCCCAGCCAAAGAAGGGCCCATCAGAATTACTGGGGGAAATTTTTCAAACCAATCATATGCTTCCACAGATGATTGAGATGTACTTCTCTCACCAGCTAAGAACCATGGAGACAGACAGCATGATTTAGTAGTAATAGCCAACATGGTCTAAATAACAGTTGATGTATTCATTACCCATGTGGTATCAGACAAGTTAATAACCTTTCTTCACTTCAGTTCCTCATCTGAAAAATGAAGACACTGATACCTTACAGAGTTATTAATTATGGCTAGGCTTGGTGTCCCCATGCAAATCACATCTTGAATTGTAGCTCTCATAATCCCTGTGTGTTGTGGAAGGGATCCAGTGGGTGGTAAATTAATCATGGTGACAGTTACCCTCAGGTGATAGTGAGTGAGTTCTCATGAGATCTGACGGTTTTATAAGGGGCTATTCCACCTTTTGCTTGGCACTCCTCCTTGCTGCCACCATGTGAAGAAGGACATGTTTGCTTCTCTTTCCACCACGATTGTAAGTTTTCTGAGGCCTTCCCACCCATGCTGAACTGAATTAATTAAACCTCTTTTCTTTATATTAATAAATTACCCAGTGATATGGTTTGACTCTGTCCCCACCCAAATCTTACATTGAATTCCCATATGTTGTGAGAGAGACCCAGTGGGAGGTAATTGAATCATGGGGTCAGATCTTTCCCATGCTGTTCTTGTGATAGTGAATAAGTCTCATGAGATCAGATGGTTTTAAAAAGGGGAGTTTCCTTTCACAGGCTCTCTTTTTCCTGCTGTCATCCATGAAAGATGTGACTTGTTCCTCCTTGCCTTCTGCCAGGATCCTGAGGCCTCCCCAGCCACGTGGAACTGTAAGTTCATTAAACCTCTTTCATTTGTAAGTTGCCCAGTCTCGGGTATGTCTTTGTCAGCAGCATGAAAGCAGACTAATACACCCAGTCTTGGAGATTTCTTCTCAATAGCATGAAAACAGACTAATATCGTTATTATGAGATTTAAATTAGATGAGCACAGTGCTTGGTACATAGAAAGCACTCCACAAATGTCATTTTTCTCTCCACCTATGACAGAAAATAAGAAAGCTTGGGTGTCCGACAAAACTGGCTGCCCATTCTTGTCAGTCTACCGAGTTAACATTGTCATTCTTTTGAAACCATATGTTATTTGACACATCAAATACATCAATTTCTACACATATAAGTCAGATTTATCTCTTTATTTTTAGAAAGCAATGGGTAGTGAAAGGAAAAAGAAAGGGTCAGAGGATGAAGAGAAGCGGAAAGACAAAAAGAACCAAATTATCTTGGGCTACTCTGGGCTGGGTGCTTTCCAGATATTTGTATCCACTTAATTGTTCACATTCCTGTTAGAGATAGATAGATATTGTTGTCCCTGGTGTAGAGATGAAGAAGCTGAGACTCACCCAGTTCAGAGTTAGAGCATATTGGAACTCAATTCTCATTTTTCCATATCCTTTATACATTTTCTGCATTACGGTGCATTGCCTTGCCCCTCTTCTCCATTTAATTCTTCCCTTCACTGTTGCTTCTTCTTCTTGTTGTTTGTTTGCTTTCTACCAGCATTCAACTAGTATCAATGATCTGTTTCTCAAAATAACCTGAGAAACCTGTGAATTACTTTTGGTAATAATTCATGTAGGCCTAAAGAACGGCTTCATTAGCGCTCAGTAGATAATGAATATTACAATTCCATTATTACTAATATTGTCACTAAATACTTAGAGGATTGAAGATATGGAGAGTTAAAGGAAATAAGTTAGTGATGAATTTCACAAGTGTTCTTCCTGCCAACTACTAATAAGGTATATGGAAATCCATCCTTATAAAGTTGTTTCCCTTGAGCAGATTGTTGATGTGATTCAAATATTGAAAATCAATGTTATACATGTCCATACTTTCAAAATATTTGATTCACTAGTTCATTAACACATTTAGTACAAGATGCTTGGCAGAATGATTGATCACTTGGAATACACATGGATAAATAAAATTACAGTAAAAAAATAAGCCTTTAGACTTGATAATTTTCCTTTTTTGAATTCTTAAAATATTCTTGTCATCGTCTCTAACAAAAAGTCTACAGCTAACAGTGATCTGGGTTCTGACATGTAACTATCCTTTTGCTCTATGAAGAACTTCAAGAAGCTTCTAGAATAAGGCTGTGATATCAGAGAACAGGTAAAGAAAATTTCAAGGACAGAGAATTTTATGGACACGATTCCCACGTTACAAAGGCACCCAGAAAATTGTAGAAAGCTCAATCCTAGTTCTCTCAACCCAATTCCTTGTTGGGCATGTTATGTAGAGAAGGCACCATCCCAGAGGGATAAATTTCCCCCACTAGGGCTTCTTGAGCACATCCTATTAACCAGAGAATAGGGAAATGCTTTAAAGAATAAAGCCCAATCCCTAAAAGCTATTGGCTCTTCATATTAGCCAGCTCTAAAAATTATCCCCTATCAGCACTGTAAAGAGGGACATAAGCAATTCAAAATTGCTTCTAGCTAATAAAATACTTCCCCTTGCTCAGTATTCATCTCCCAATTAATGGAATGGATAAAGGAAAAATTTACCATTACAACAAAGCACAACCCCACCTCTTCAGCTCCATCTCCCTGGAGGATGACAGGTGTATTACTAAATGTGTTAATCAACTGGGATGGGAATACTCTGAAAAGTATGGACACATAACATTGAGGTGCAATATATGAACCACCTCAAAACCATATTCAAACAAAATTATAGTAAAAAAGTGGAATTCCATATTCCAAATCAGTCTATTTAGTCTCTTTATAACCTCATTGGTAATGTTCCCCATCTAAAATGTTCTCCATAGGATTCTTCATGTATGGAATCCTATTCACTCACATCAAAATCCAACTAAAATGTTACTTTCTCTACAAAGTTTTTCTTTACCATCTGCACCATTTCCTTCCCAATTAATGAATCATTTGTAATGATCAATTACTCCTATAAAATTCAATTTGCTATTGATTCACTCAACAAACATTTAGTTTACACTATCATGTATAGTCACTGTGCTAAGGGTGGGAAGTCAAAATATAAATTGTGACAGTCATGATCTCAAAGTTTTGAATTTTAAAAGATTCAAGCAGTTTCTTAATTCTTAATTGTACTATAATGAGCTGAACGGACTTACAGAGAGATGTACATGTTTGCAGAGCATATTATGTAACTCATAGGTGAGGTATAACTTGGCCTCAAAGGGTGGGGTCTAGGGACTTCATTTAACTTGTAGCTTCCCTCACTTTGCATTTACACTGTAAATTGTTAGTTACGTTTTCATAAGTGATTTCATGTTATCCAACTAGACCGAAAGATTTTTGCACACCAAAACGTGCCTTTAATTTCTACAAATTCCCTTAAATATCCTAAACAATATTTGACACACACAGAATACCTCCAAACTATTGATAATAGATGGATTAGTTGCATATCTAATAACTAGAAGAAATTTTCTAGAATTTTTGAAACAAGAAATTGCAAGCTAAGAGAACTTCAGGCCAGTCTTCAATAGTATTTTGTTTGTTTATTTGCTTGCATAGAGTTTTAAAATCTTTAACCTATGCTCATTATTTCAGATTTGATACACGTCACATAAAAGCCTAGATTTATGCACTGACTTGGAAAATCAGACAACTGGGTAGAATTTGTACAAATTCCCTCATAGCAACAAATGACTGGATTTGAGAAGGAACTATCATCATATTAGGGCTTTCACTGTCCAGGTTCCTAGTGTCGACTGAGATGATTTTACTCATTTGCATTACCTATGAGACCTCTGTATGTATTGAGTTTGCAACCTATTCTAAGCATGGAGATCTTAGTAAAGGATTTGTCATCTCCAAATTCCCATGTGCCCCATTTGAGCAAATAATTTGCATTCTGCATGGCCTGCATTCTTTACTCCACATTTGAAGGCACTATCAAGGACTTAACCATTATTTATGGGAAAATAGAAAATAAGAGGGTGGCCTATAAAGACAAGTGGTGTAAACTGAGGGCACCCATGGCTTAGGAAGAAAAAATTGTTTCTTATTTTATTCTCCAGCTGAGAGCTGTCTACCTATGCTACGTTCTCAAAAAAATTAAAAAGGTAGAGGAAGAAGAAGAAAGAAAAACATGCTTAATCCAGCCAGCACTGCCATTACAGTGAATGCATGAGTTCATTTTGGGGCTCAAACATTTTGTAGAATTTGCTGGGGTTTCTCGTGGGAGGAAAACAAAGTACATTAACTTAGCCTTTTGTTATTAATAAAAAGAGTATGAATAAATGAGACTTATCCTTGAATCCGCAAAGAGTAATGTCACCCATTAGACTACATTAACAGGAAAATTTTTCTCTAATAAAGTCCTAGAAATCTAATTCATCATCATCAACCACAAAACTAATCATTGCTGGATACCTGAACAGATAACAAACTGGCAGCTGAGAGATCCAGGAACACACTCATTTTTTCTGGGCTTCAACTTCTTGATCCATCAAATGAAAGGGATTAGATTATGATTTCTGAGATTCCTTTAGCCCTAAAACGATGATTTATTCAAGGCACTTCCTGGATGCTAAAGATTTGAAGAAATATAGACAGTTCTCTATTCTTTAGGAATTTTGTAGCGGAAGAGGGGTTCCTAGAGAAACACAACAAATAGCTTTTCCAGCTGGTTGTACCCAATGCCCAATAAGAGAACAGACAAAAAATACAGAATTTCTGGCAAGATGGCTGAATAGAAACAGCTCTGGTCTGCAACTCCCAACGAGATCGATGCAGAAAGCAGGTGATTTCTGCATTTCCAACTGAGGTACCCAGTTCATCTCACTGGGACTAGTTGAACAGCGGGTGCAGACCCCAGAGGCAAGCAGCAGCAGGGTGGGATATCACCTCACCTGGGAAGAACAAGGAGTCAGGGAATTTTCTCCCCTACCCAAGGGAAGCTGTGAGGGACTGAACCTGAGGAACCGTGCACACTCCAGCCCAGATATTCTGCTTGTCCCATGATCTTCGTAACCCACAGACTAGGAGATTCCCTCTGGTGCCTACCCTACCAGGGCCCTGGGTTTCAACACAAAACTGGGCAGCCATTTGGGCAGACACCAAACTAGCTGCAAGAGTTTTTTCTTTTTTTTTTTTTTTTTTTTTCCATACCCCAGTGGTGCCTGAATCACTAGTGAGACAGAACCGTCCACTCCCTTGGAAAGGGGTGCTGAAGTCAGGGAGCCAAGTGATCTAGCTCAGCAAGACTCATCCCCACAGAGCCCAGCAAACTAAGATCCACTGGCTTGAAATTCTCACTGCCAGCACAGCAGCAGTCTGAGATCAACCTGGGACACTGGAGCTTGGTGGGGGGAGGGGCGTCCACCATTGCTGAGACTTTAGTAGGTGGTTTTACACTCACAGTGTAAACAAAGCAGCCAGGAAGCTCAAACTTGGCAAAACCCACTAAAGTTCAGCAAGGCTGCTGTGGCCAGACTGCCAGAATTCTCTCCGGGCTGGGCATCTCTGAAAAAAAGGGAGCAGCTCCAGTCAAGGACTTGTAGATAAAACTCCCATTTCCCTGGAAGGAGCGCCTGGGGAAGGGGCAGCTGCAGACCCAGCTTCAGCAGACTTAAACGTCCCTGCCTGGCCGCTCTGAAGAGAGCAGAGGACCTCCCAGCACACTATTCGAGCTCTGCTAAGGGTCAGACTGCCTCCTCAGGTGGGTCCCTGCTCCCCGTGTATCCTGACTGGGAGACACCTCCCAGTAGGGGCCAACAGACATCTCATACAGGAGGGCTCTGGCTGGCATCTGGCAGGTGTCCCTCTGGGACAAAACTTCCAGAGGAAAGAATAGGCAGCAATCTTTGCTGTCCTGCAGCCTCCACTGGTGATCTCCAGGCAAAGAGGTTCTGGAGTGGACCTTCAGCAAACTCCAGCAGCCCTGCAGCAGAGGGGCCTAACTGTTAGAAGGAAAACTAACAAACAGAAAGGAATAGCACGTCTACTCAAAGACCCCATTGGAAGGTCACCAACATCAAAGACCAAAGGTAGGTAAATCCACAAAGATGGGGAGAAACCAGCGCAAAAAGGCTGAAAATTCCAAAAACCAGAATGCTTCCCCTGCTCCAAAGGATCACAACTCCTCTCCAGCATGGGAACAAAACTGGATGGAGAATGAGTCTGATGAGTACACTGAGGTGGGCTTCAGAAGGCGGGTAATAACATACTCCTCCAAGCTAAAGGAGCATGTTCTAACCCAAGGCAAGGAAGCTAAGAACCTTGATAAAAGGTTATTCGAATTGCTAACTAGAATAACCAATGTAGAGAAGAATATAATGACCTCATGGAACTGAAAATCACAGCAAGAGAACTTCGTAAAGCATACACAAGTATCAATAGCCGAATCAATCAAGTGGAAGAAAGGATATCAGTGATTGAAGATCACTTAATGAAATAAAGCGAGATGACAAGATTAGAGAAAAATAAATAAAAAGAAATGAACAAAGCCTCCAAGAAATATGGGACTATGTGAAAAGACCAAACCTACATTTGACTGGTGTACCTGAAAGTGATGGGGAGAATGGAACCAAGTTGGAAAACACTCTTCAGGATATTATCCAGGAGAACTTCCCCAACCTAGCAAGATAGGCCAACATTCAAATTCAGGAAATACAGAGAACCCCATAAAGATACTCCTTGAGAAGAACAACCCCAAGACACATAATCATCAGATACACCAAGGTTGAAATGAAGGAAAAAACGTTAAGGGCAGCCAGAGAGAAAGGTCGGGTTACTCCATCAGACTAATACAGGATCTGTCTGCAGAAGCCCTACAAGCTAGAAGAGAGTGCAGGCCAATATTCAACATTCTTAAAGAAAATAATTTTCAAACCAGAATTTCATATTCAGCCAAACTAAGCTTCATAAGCGAAGGAGAAATAAAATCCTTTACAGACAAGCAAATGCTGAGAGATTTTGTAACCACTAGGCCTGCCTTACAAGAGCTCCTGAAGGAGGCACTAAACATTGGAAAAGAACAACTGGTACCACGCACCGCAAATACATACCAAATTGTAAAGAACATCGACACTATCAAGAAACTGAATCAACTAACGGGCAAAACAACCAGCTAGCATCATAATGAAAGGATCAAATTCACACACAACTATATTAACCTTAAATGTAAATGGGCTAAATGCCCCAAACAAATTCAAAGCCTAGCAAAGGACAAAAATAACTAAGATCAGAGCAGAACTGAAGGCAATAGAGACAAGAAAAACCTTCAAAAAATCAATGAATCCAGAAGGTAGTTTGTTGAAAAGATCAACGAAATAGGTAGACCGCTAGCCAGACTAACACAGAATAAAAGAGAGAATAATCAAATAAAAGCAATAAAAAAAGATATAGGGGATATCACCACAGATCCCACGGAAATGCAAACTACCATCAGAGAATACTATAAACACCTCTATGCAAATAAACTAGAAAATCTAGAAGAAATGGATAAATACCTGGGCACATACACCCTCCCAAGTCTAAACCAGGAAGAAGTCAAATCCCTGAATAAACCAAAAACAAGTTCTGAAATTGAGGCAGTAATTAATAGCCTACCAACCAAAAAAAAAAAGTCCAGGACCAGATGGATTAACAGCTGAATTCTACTAGAGGTACAAAGAGGAGCTGATACCATTCCTTCTGAAACTATTCCAAACAATAGAAAAAGAGGGAATCCTCCCTAACTCATTTTATGAGACCAGCATTATCCTGATACCAAAACCTGGCAGAGATACAACAAAAAAGGAAAATTTCAGGCCAGTATCCCTGACGAACATCAATGCGAAAATCCTCAATAAAATACCGGCAAACTGAATCAAGCAGCACATCAATAAGCTTATCCACCACGATCAAGTTGGCTTCGTACCTGAGATGCAAAGCTGGTTCAACATATGCAAATCAATAAATTTAATCCATCACATAAACAGAACCAACAACAAAAACCACATGACTATCTCAATAGATGCAGAAAGGGCCTTCGACAAAATTCAACACCCCTTCATGCTAAAAACTCTCAATAAACTAGGAATCTATGGAACGTACCTCAAAATAATAAGAGCTATTTATGACAAATGCACAGCCAACGTCATACTGAATGGGCAAAAACTGGAAGCATTCCCTTTGAAAACTGGCACAAGACAAAGTTGCCCTCTCTCACCACTCCTATTCAACATAGTGTTGGAAGTTCTGGCCAGGGCAATCAGGCAAGAGAAAGAAATAAAGGCTATTCAAATAGGAAGAGAGGAAGTCAAATTGTCCCGTTTGCAGATGACATGATTGTATATTTAGAAAACCCTATCGTCTCAGCCCAAAATCTCCTTAAGCTAATAAGCAAATTCAGCAGTCTCAGGATACAAAATCAATATGCAAAAATCACAAGCATTCCTATACACCAATAACAGACAAACAGAGAGCAAAATCATGAGTGAACTCCTATTCGCAATTGCTACTAAGAGAATAAAATACCTAGAAATACAATTTACAAGGGATATGAAGGACCTCTTCAAGGAGAACTACAAACTGTTCAAGGAAATAAGAAAGGACCCAAAGAAATGGAAAAATATTCCATGCTCATGGATAGGAACAATCAATATCGTGAAAATGGCCATACTGACCAAAGTAATTTACAGATTCAATGCTATCCCCATCAAGCTATCACTGACTTTGGCCACAGAATTTAAAAAACTACTTTAAACTTCATATGGATCCAAAAACAAGCCTGCATAGCCAAGTCAATCCTAAGCAAAAAAACAAAGCTGGAGGCATCATGCTACCTGACTTCAAACTATACTATAAGGCTACAGTAACAAAAACGCATGATACTGGTACCAAAACAGATATATAGACCAATGGAACAAATAGAGGCCTCAGAAATAACACCACACATCTACAACAATCTGATCTTTGACACGGACACAAACAAGCAATGGGGAAAAGATTCTCTATTTAATAAATGGTGTTTGGAAAACTGGCTAGCCATATGCAGAAAACTGAAACTGGACCTCTTCTTTACACCTTTAACAAATATCAACTCAAGATGGATTAAAGACTTAAACGTAAGACCTAAAGCCATAAAAATTCTAGAAGAAAACCTGGGAAATACCATTCAGTACATGGGTATGTGCAAAGACTTCGTGTCTAAAACACCAAAAGCAACGTAAACAAAAGCGAAAATTGACAAATAGGATCTAATTAAACTAAAGAGCTTCTGCACAGCAAAAGCAACTATCATCAGAATGAACAGGCAACCTACAGAATGGGAGAATATTTTACAATCTATCCATCTGACAAAGGGCTAATATCCAGAATTTACAAAGAGCTTAAGCAAATTTACAAGAAAAAAATAAACGACCCCATCAAAAAGTGGGTGAAGGATATACACAGACACTTCTCCAGAGAAGACATTTATGCGGCCAACAAACATATGAAAAAAAATGCTCATCATCACTGGTCATTAGAGAAATGCAAATCAAAACTGCAATGAGATACTATCTCACACCAGTTAGAATGGCGATCATTAAAACGTTGGGAAACAACAGATGCTGGAGAGGATGTGGAGAAATAGCAACGTTTCACACTGTTGGTGGGAGTGTAAATTAGTTCAACCATTGTGGAAGATAGTGTAGCAATTCCTCAAAGATCTAGAACTGGAAATACCATTTGACCCAGCAATCCCATTATTGGGTATATACCCAAAGGATTATAAATCATTCTACTATAAAGACACATGTACATGTATGTTTATTGTGGCACTATTCCCAATAGCAAAGACTTGGAACTAATACAAAAGTCCAGCAATGATAGACTGGATAAAGAAAATGTGGCACATATACACAATGGAATACTATGCAGCCATTAAAAATGATGAGTTCATGTTCTTTACAGGGACATGGATGAAGCTGGAAACCATCATTCTCAGCAAACTATCACAAGAACAGAAAACTAAACACCTCATGTTCTCACTCAAAAGCAGAAGTTGAACAAGGAGAACACATTGACAGGGAGGGGAACATCACACACCAGGACCTGATGGGGGGTGGGGGACTACGGGAGGGATAGCATTAAGAGAAATACCTAATGTGGGTGACGGGTTGATGGGTGCTGCAAACCACCATGGTACATGTATACCTCTGTAACAAAACCACACGTTCTGCACATGTACCCCAGAACTTAAAGTATAATTTTTAAAAATGTGGTACATATACACCATGAAATACTACTCAGCCATAAAAGGGAATCAAATATTGCAATTTGCAGCAACCTGGATGGAATTGGAGATCATCAATCTTGTTTTTTTTTTTTTGGAGACGAAGTCTTGCTCTGTCGCCCTGGAGGCCATCATTCTAAGTGAATTAACTCAGGAATGGAAGACCAAATATCATATGTTCTCACATGTAAGTGAGAGATAAGCTATGAGGAAGCGAAGGTGTAAGAATCACATAATGGGCCAGGCGTGGTGGCTCACGCCTGTAAACCCAGCATTTTGGTGGGGACCGAGGCAGGTGGATCACCTGAGGTCAGGAGTTCAAGACTGGCCTGGCCAACATGGTGAAACTCCGTCTCTACTAAAAATACAAAAAGAAATTAGCTGGGCATGGTGGCACATGCCTGTAATCCCAGCTACTTGGGAGGTTGAGGCAAGAGAATTGCTTGAGCCTGGGTGGCAAAAGTTGCTGTGAGCGGAGATCATGCCATTGCACTCCTGCCTGGCTGACAGAGCAAGACTCTGTCTCAAAAAAAAAAAAAAAAAAAAAAAAAAAAAAAAAACAGAATGATGATAAATGTAGTCTGGGGACTCCGGGAAAAAGGGCAGGAGGTGGGTGAGGGATTAAAAAAAAAAAAAAAAAATTCAAATGAAGAGGCAAATTCTGAGAGTGAAGGTCCACCAAGGGAGTGGTACTTAGGATGGGCATTGAAATATGGGTGGATACCACCCAGCACAAATTAGAAGAGGCTCACAGGCAGCCTTTCCATCAGAGAGAAGCGTGTGTAGATCTGTGACTGCTTCCACAGAAGAGAGAAAGCTTCTTAAGAAATCCTGCTCTCTTGTCCGTTCCCTCAAATCCAATTTCCCTACCACTGAGTCTTATAAAACATAAAAAGATCATCTGACTTTCTTGTTTAACCCTCAATGACGCTTATCTACCAGAAATAGTCTAAACTCCCCAAAACGGCACATCAGAGCATCTGGGATCAGACTGCTGCCGGTCCCCCCAGGCTTATGTCCTGAACCTACTGACTTGTTCTCATACTCCTACAAGACACAGACACCAAAGCCCCTCAAGAGATCACACATATGTTTACTGAATACATTCAGCATAAATTTACTTGCTGGAGATGCCCTCACCTCTTCAAATGCCCTCTTTGCCTGGTTCATTTCCACCCAGCCCTTAAGGCTCAGCCACTCTCTCTTGCTTTGCAAACTCTTCATTTATTATCCTTGTAACTAATTGCTCAGTGTCTATTTTCTGTACTAGATGGTAAAGAGAGGGAATAGGTCTATCCTATTTGCCCGTGTATCTCCAATACTTATTAAAATATCTGGCATATGGCTGCCTCTTAAGAAATATTTGTTCAAAAATGAATGAATGAGTTAGGAAAAAACAAAAGGAACAAGGAGACAGTAGTGCAGGGAGCACACATGGTACCCTGCCGCAGCATTCAAGATAAATGTGACCATCTTACATTAGTATTACCTAGCTTTAACAAGTACATTGGCGTAAGGCAACTATAAATATCTTTGGTGATAGCCTGAGACACAGAAGTCAGGCAGGATCAAATGCTGCACAATATCACACAGCGTGCCTGTGCTTCCACAGTATCAGAAATGCAGTGCTTGGACATTTGAACATGAATGCTGTCAGGTTCAAACTTCACTATGAAGTTCAACCATGTTGCTATAGAAAAACAAGATCCACTTTTGATCCTACCATGTAGAATTTGAATTTCCTGTTTGATGTTTTTAGCTATAACGGAAAACAGACTTAGACGAATAACTCATAATTACGGCAAGAGCATTGAAGACGAACTAAGAATTTAGTATTTTGAATGCCAATGCATCTTTTATCCTATCGTAAATTATTGTCAATTCTGCTTCTAAAGGAAAATGAGAGTACATTGCAGGTGATGACCACTTATTGAGAGACTGCAGATGGCATTAAATATTTCAGACTCACTGGCTTAAAATGTTATTCACTTTTGTTTACTCCTTCCCTTGGTGGAATTGGAATACAGGCTTAAAATTCCCTCTAATGCCAAACAGCTGCTACTTTGCTTTGTTTTATTTAAAATTGAATGTAGCTGCCCCAGATGCCCTGCCCGTGTGGATCTGCAGAAGATGTCACTGAGCATCACCACCAAGCCCTGAAAAATTATATTATGCCTATATATGAATAAGCCATGGAGTGTTTGTGGAGGAAGAGGGAGAAGGCAGGGGATTCGCCTGTTTATTATACTACAGCACTAATATATGACTATCAGCACATTAAATTTTTACTCATATGGCTTGGGGTCAAATATTTAGAGGTAAGGCATCTTAGAAATTATCTGGTCAGATCCCCTTTATGATTAGAAAACCCAGCCCAGAGAATTTTAGTGATTTGCCAAAGTCACATATCTTATCTGTGCCAAGGCCTCGCCCTTCTCCCTTGACAATGCACCCCGCATTCAGTATCATGAAAGCACTTTTTTAACATTTGGGCTTTCACTCAGCTGTCACCATCTTAGCACACAATCAATACCTAGTGAACTCCCACTTGCTCTCTCTCCTTTTCTCGAAATCACTTTTTTCCCTCAGCCAGAAATTCTACTTTGATCTTGGTAACTGTTCTTTATATCATCCCAAACAACAGGCAGAAGCAAACTCAATGGTAATTTTCACTCACATGAGTAATATGGACAGTTCCGTACCAAGCACAAAGGGAAACAATCTCAAAGAACTTGAGAAGTTTTAACATTATGAAGTAGTATCAGCTGAGAAAATGTGGCTATGAAATATATTAACTATTCTTTGAAGCCTCTTTCTGCCTTTCCTCAATCTCAATTTCTTCATGAAACCCAGTAGACATCCTGTTACTGACAAAGGCAGAATGTTTGAATAGATAAAATTTAAAGGTACTCTCTAGTCTATGGTAATAGAATACACATAATAGTTAGGTCAAGCTAACTGTTGGAACAAGAAAAACCCCAAAATACATATTTTGTCTAATATAAAGAGGTTTATTTCTTACTCACCTAATAGTACTGGGCAATGAAGGAGGTAGTAAGCTGTCCTTTGTCTAAGTAGTTATTTGGAGATTACATTGATGGAGATGACAGAGGCTTTTCCATCTTCTATATGTAGCTTTCAAGATGCACCTGAAGTCATGGACACTCAGGCCATCTAGAAGGAAAAGGGAGCATGGAGAAGCACATAGAAGTTTCAATGAGCCAGGCAAGCAGGACAGTGGAGCATAACATTTTCATTCACAATCCATTGGCTAGAATTCAGTCACATGGCCTCAACTAACTGCAAAGGGATGCTGGGAGGGAAAATCTGGCTGAATTTCCAGGAAAAACAGGACATACCACTGGAGTGGAATAGAATCTATCTTAGCCCCTATGATATACCTAAATTATGTTTTTAAAACTCCCAGGATTCAATAAATAAATAATAGCTTTGATGAAATCTTATTTATGTACTCAAATTCTTCCATTATTAGATGATTAGAAAATCAGAGAGACACATTGCTCCTCTCAATCCAACTAAGGATTTCTAAGATTAAAGATGTAGCTAATGTCGTAATTTAATAAACAATAAATCCAAGCAATAAATCAAGTATTTGCAGAGAGCATTACAACCCATCAAGGCAAATATTGGTTTTGGCTGATTATTTTTCATTAAAACTACACACCCACATATATCCAATCAGATTTTCAATCAAATTTTCTAGGAAGTTCAGCCTTAAAACTAAACATATTCAATTAGTCATTGGAACAATCTTATAGAAACTCCTTAGAAATTTCTACTTACTGAGCATTTTGCTCTTCATCAGACACAGACATATGGGACATGATACTATTATGTCACCCATATTGCAGTGGGGAAAACAGAAAGTTGAATAATTTGTTCTAGGTAAGTTTCAAACCCAGGCCATCTAACTCCAAAGTACTATGGTTTCCCCTGTGGTACACTTTTCCCAGTTGGTCCTTTCAAACGTTTAGATAACTTGCATGTTTTAGTTAAGACTCCATCACAGTATTAGGATATTCTCAATATGAGCTCAAAAAGGTTTGCAGAGACTTAGAGTTAATAGCACTATCAAGACTTGACAGGACAAATCACCTGCCTCCATGTCCATCCACTGCTTACCAACAAGGGGAATTACTGCAGCACAGACAGAATCTTGATGTTATGCCTTTCCAGCCTCTGCTTTGAGAAATGCAGACTAGGAAGCAAGGATCAAGCCTGCTCAGAAACACAAGCCGAGGTATTATCCTAGCAACTCCCTAAAGCAATTGTACAACATTGTTTGCCTAAGCCTTAAGTGCTCATGCCTGGCAGTGAACAATGCAAAGTTCAAAGGTTTGCTCATTACCATAATGGGATATAAGCCTTTACTGTTGGCTGTAGAATAATGAAGATAATTCTTTTGGATTGTTCCTTCAATCTGTGTTTATTTAGGTTAAATACATATGTTGAGTAGCATTTTTTCTTTTTCTCACTCTCTTTTTTAAACTTTTTTTTGAATTTTTTTCTGTGATTAATTTTAATATAATATTCAACAATAATTAAGATAATATTTAAAATATCTTAAAATTAATTTTAAGATAATTTTAAGATAATTTTCATAAGGGGCAGAAAGTTATGAATTGAGGTCCCCCACAAGCCAGTACAAAACATCTAATCCTTTACCTTTCCATGGTCAATAAATAGCACATTACATTAGTATTTCTGTATTTGCCAATAATGAGAAACTTGTTAGCCTGACAAAGCCAGATTTAATTAAAACACACACACACAACAAATATGTTCATAATAGTGAAAAACATTGGCAGGAAACAAATGAGAACATATTGGAAAAAACAGAACATATCTTTACCCTACGTGAGAACTTGAGCTACAGCAGTGGTAATAAACTCACAAGGCAAAATAAAATAAGGGTTTTCATCAATGCAGTTTTAAGGTTAATTTTTAAAGATAAATTTTCTTACCTCTTCTTGATATGCCCTGATACACTTAGACCTTAAGTCAAAACCGTATAAAGAAATTAATTTTTTAAGTCATTCTTGCCACATACTCATTCTAGAGGTGCACATTCCAAAAGTGCTAATGCCTCTGGTTTGGGACAACTGACCTAAAGAGAGAAATTGGGGGATTTAATCACAGTCTTCCTTGTGCCTTGGAATGTTTGGAGCCACTGTCAGCTCATAGGTCCTTCCTGTGCTGACAGCAAGGAGTCTGTTCAGAAACTGTTACCCACAAGTCTACAATGAAATAAGGAATTTGAGCACTAATCTAAAAGAATTCTTCTAATAATTCCCAGAGTTGGGGATTGAAGAATAAAAGGAGCAAAGATACAGTCTGTCTTCCACCTTACTCCTGAAGACTCCTGCAAGATGCTTCGGAAACATTATAGTGGTCACACCTTCCTGAGTACCTTTATCCTAACCTGCCCAGGTTTATCTGATTCAATGGAGATATGAAGAATCTTTGTGTAATGGCCAAGTAACTCTCAAAAGAGGGATGGTCCAGAAGAAACAGTGGTTGTAACTTTCCTTCAGATTCACCTTTGCTTTGTGCCCTGAGGAAGAGGGCTTGCAGTCCCTGACTTACAGGGATATTTACCATCTCTTAGCTACTTTTTCATCTCAAGCATCCCCTCCCTTCATCAAGCTAGGTTGATGATCTTACTCCCTCCCATGGTGCCACGGTTTGAATGTTTGTGCCCTCCAAAACTCATGTTGAAACTTAATTCCCAATGGAACAGAGTTGGGTGCCGTCTCATAAGTGGTGTTTAGGTTATGAGGACTCCATCCTAATGCATGGATTTAATGTCACTATAAGGAGAGCTTCTAAGAGTGGGTTTGCTCTCTTCTGTTCCTCTGCCAGGTGAGGAAAATCATTCCTTTTCTCCAGAGGATGCGGCATTCAAGGAACCATCTTGAAAGTGGAAACCAAGCCCTCACCAGACACCAAATATGCTGGCACCTGGATCATGTACTTCTCATCCTCCAGAACTGTAAGAAATAAATTTCTATTTTAATGTTTATGAATTATCCAGTCTGTGGTATTCTGTTATAGCAGCACAAAATGAACTAACACACTTGGGAAACTGCACTACTCCCCCGGAAAAAGGAGAATTC
This sequence comes from Chlorocebus sabaeus, assembly GCF_047675955.1. Classification (NCBI taxonomy): domain Eukaryota; kingdom Metazoa; phylum Chordata; class Mammalia; order Primates; family Cercopithecidae; genus Chlorocebus; species Chlorocebus sabaeus. The sequence goes on from NC_132910.1 coordinate 11,773,176, forward strand.
TTGGTAGCTTCTCGTGAGGCTTCAACACTAAAGTCCCCAGGTTTTATTGAGGTGTTAATTGAGATGCTTAGTTGCAAACACAGAAAAGGAGGGAGAAGGGAAAAGGTGAAATCTGGTGCCAAGAGCAAAAGCAAAGATATTTCCACAATTCTGTTTCCTCCACCCTCTCAGGGAGAACTTTAACTGGTTTTCTCATTACTTTATCTAATAAACAAACACATGCCAAGGTAACCAAGAATTTTTCCCTGAGGATAATCAAATCTAATTGTTTGTGAAGAAAAGATATTTCTTCTATCAACATGTCTTGAGGTGCTGTCCTTTATGCAACAAGAATCTTGGTATTTCAGGACTAGATGTTTTTGGCCCTTCCCTGAGCCACCATAGTAATTGAGACTAGCTCTTTCTTTGCTATCTAGGAGAGATGTTATCAATTCTAATAAGATCTTTTTTTATTACAAATTTTTCTCACCAGTATCATAAACATGAGGGAGAGTATTTCTTCCTGCCACTAATGCAAAATGCCCTGCTTGATTATGCAGATAAAGACAAAGAAGAAAGAGACTCCAACTTATAAGACATTTGCTATCTAGTAGTACTATATTGACTACCTGTTGATTCATAATAAGTTGCCCCAAAATGTAGTCATATAATACAACAAATATTTATTATAATTGTACAATTTCTGTAGGTCAGGATCTGGCTGCATGTTAGCTGACTGCCTCTGTATCAAGGTCTCTCATGAGGTAGCATTCAAGCTGTCAAAAAGCTGAAGTCTCATCTGAAAGCTCAATTAGGAGGGATCTACTTCCTCACTCACTCACCATGATCCCTTGCCACGTGAACCTCTCTATGTGACAACTTCCTTTCTCCAGAGCAAAAAATCCAAAAGAAAGTGAAAGTGAGTGCTCAATACAGGAGCCACAACATTTCTGTTAGCTAATGTCAGAAGTGACATCCCAAAACCTCTGTCATATACTGTTCTTTAGACTAGATCAATAAATCCAACCCACATTCAAGGAGAGAGGATTGCAGTAAGTATACTAGGTGTAACAATAGAAGATGGGGATCACTGGGAGATGTCCTTGAGATTACCCACTACAAAGACACAATAAGACATGCAAAAACAACTAAACAAATTATCTTGCATGATAAATACAAGTTTTAAGGAGGGAGAAATCATTCCTGCTGGAAAAATGAGAGAAGGTTTCAGCCTCATGAGATAGGTTTTAAACTGAGTCTTAATAAATGGGCAGCACTGTAATAAATGGTGGTGATTGGAGGGCGTTTTAAGCTTGGGAAAAGACATGAGCAAAGATAATGAGACAAGAGAATGTAGAATGCTTAGGGAATGACACTTAATTTGATTAACATGTGGGTCTAAGGAAATAAATGGTGGTCTTGATTTGTTAATTCTGTTTTTATAGGTATAAGATGAGCTCTTTGCAATAAAAAGCAACAACATCATGGAAGAAAGTTGAACTCAGAACCCAGTGACATCTGAGCTCAAATTCCAGCTTCTCCACTTAACTACTTTTGTCTCCATAGACAGATTATACAAATTCCCTGACCTTCCTTATCTGAGAAATTGTGAGAGTTCTGCCTTGCAGGGTGGGTGTGAGAATTAAAAGCATGGGACATACCTAGCATAGTCCTTGGCATATAGTGAACATTCATTTGTCACCTCCCTCTTAAAGAAAGTAATTATCATTTATTCTCTGTATCCCTTCTATTATCTCCCACACAATAGTACCTCAATAAACTTTTGTTAAATAAATAAATAGCTCCACTTCTCAGTCAAGTGGTGAGTTTCATCACTATATTGTTCTTCTTTGGGCTTCCATTTCCTGCTAAAATAACAATGCATATTTTATCTACCTGACCAAGAAGGAGTGGGTGTTAATTAGATTAATGAGTGATATTCAAATAAGTGACCTGTATAAATTTGTGCTATCATTTGCTCATGCTGAAAAATGATAGATAGTAATTTTTTAAATTTAACTTTATTTTAAGTTCCAGGGTACACTTGCAGGATGTGCAGGTTTGTTACATAGGTAAATGTGTGTCCTAGTGGTTTGCTGCACCTATTGACCCGTCACCTAAGTATTAAGCCCAGCATGCATTAGCTGTTTTTCCTGATGCTCTCCCTCCTCCCACCACCCTCCCAACAGGCCCCAGTGAATGCTGTTCCCCTCCCTGTGTATATGTATTCTCATTGTTCAGCTCCCACTTATGAGTAAGAACATGTGGTGTTTGGTTTTCTGTTCCTGCTTTAGTTTTCTGAGGGTAACAGCTTCCAGCTCCATCCATGTCCCTGCAAAGGACATGATCTCATCCTTTTGTATGGTTGCATAGTATTCCATGATGTATATGTACCACATTTTCTTTAGTAAGAAGTGCCCTTTGCCCTCTGACAGGATTCTGAAACCTCCCAGCCATGTGGAACTGTAAGTCCAATTAAACCTCTTTTTCTTCCCAGTCTCAGGTATGTCTTTATCAGCAGCATGAATACAGACTAATACACATGCTGAGCTTCTTTTCATATGTTTCTTGGATGCATAAATGTCTTCTTTTGAGAAGTGTCTGTTCATTTCCTTTGCCCTCTTTTTAATGGAGTTGTTTGCTATTTTCTTGTAAATTTGTTTAAATTCCTCATAGATTCCAGATAGTAGAACTTTGCCAGATAAATGGGTTGCAAAAATGTTCTCCCATTCTGTAGGTTATCTGTTCTACCTGATGATAGTTTCTTTTGCTGTGCAGAAGCTCTTTAGTTTAATTAGATCCCATTTGTCAATATTTGCTTTCATTGCAATTGCTTCTGATGTCTTGGTCATGAAATTTTTGCCCATGCCTATGTCCTGAATGGTACATGTATCTCCATTTTATTTTTGTCAGGTTTGTCAAAAATTGGGTGGTAGTAGATGTGTAGTCTTATTTCTGTGTTTTCTATTCTGTTCCATTGGTCTATGTGTCTGTTTTTGTACCAGTACCATGCTATTTGGTTACTGTAGACTTGTAGTATAGTTTGCAGTCAGATAGTGTGATGCCTCCAGCTTTGTTCTTTTTGCTTAGGATTATCTTGGCTATATGTGCTCTTTTTTGGTTCCACGTAAATTTTAAAATAGTTTTTTCTAATTCCGTGAAGAGTGTCAATGGTTTTTTTATGGGAAAAGCATTAAAGCATTACTTTGGGCAGTGTGGCCATTCTCACGATATTGAGTCTTCCTATCATAATCATGGAATGCTTTCCATTTGTTTGTGTCCTCTCTGATTTCCTCGAACAGTGGTTTGCAGTTCTCCTTGAGAAGGTCCTTCACTCCTCTTGTTAGTTTTATTCCTAAGTATTTTGTTCTCTTTGTAGGAATTGTGAATGGGAGTTCATTAATTATTTGGCTATCTGCTTGTCTGCTTTTGGTGCATAGGAATGCTTATGGTTTTTGCACATTGATTTTGTATCCTGAGACTTTGCTGAAATTGTTTATCAGCTTAAGAAGCTTTGGGACTGAGGCAATAGATATAGAATCAGATCATCTGCAAACAAAGTCAATTTGACTTCCACTGTTCCTATTCGAATACTCGTTGTTTCTTTCTCTTGCCTGATTGCCCTGGTCAGAACTTCCAACACTATGTTGAATAGGAGTGGTGAGAGAAGACATCCTTGTCTTGTGCCAGTTTTCAAAGGGAATGCTTTCAGCTTTTGCCTGTTCACTATGATATTGGCTATGGGTTTGTCATAAAAGGCTCTTATTATTTTGAGGCCTGTTCCTTCAATAGGCAGGTAGTAATTAAGTAGATTCCTAGGACAACTCATTTACTATTTATGTATATATTAATACTCTCACTTCAGTCATCAGGTAGATTACAAAAATAAAAGTAATCCTTCAAGACTTCCCAAATGATATATAAGTCAGCAGTAAGCAAAAAGGAATATCAATAAAGGTAAGAAGAGGTAGCGCACAAAAATACAGCCCATAGGATCCCATATTATTAGGAACATTCCAGTTATTGAAATGTCTTGTATTGTACCTAATTTTTATCACTTCTCTGTTCTCTTCCTCTTACATCATTCATTGTTTTTTCTTCCATTTTCGGCCTTTTCTTCCTCTTCTATTTCACTTTGCTTACACATTGTTTTCTTCTTTCTCAAAACTCCTCCTGATGTGGTTTAGCTCTGTGCCCCACCAAAATCTCATCATGAAGTGTACTCCCATAATTCCCACGTGTTGTGGGAGGGACCCATTGGGAGATAATTTGAATCGTGGGAGCAATTCCTCCCATACTGTTCTCGTGGTAGTGGATAAGTCTCACAAGATCTGATGGTTTTATCAGGGGTTTCCACTTTTGCATCTTCCTCATTTTCTCTTGCCACCACCATATAAGAAGCACCTTTCACCTCCTGCCATGATTCTGAGGCCTCCCCAGCCATGTGGAACTGTAAGTTCAATTAAACCTCCTTTTCTTCCTAGTCTCAGGTATGTCTTTATCGATACCACGAAAATGGACTAGTACACCTCCCTTTCTCATAAAAATCTATTGCTTCTATTCTGCTTATACTCAGCCTAATATTATCCTTGCTATCAGCAGAAGGAACAAAAAGTGATTATTTTTTCAAATCAATTAAAGACAATAAGGATATTGGCTAACCTAGATCTAACATTTACTGCATGGCCAATCCAAGTCAGGTAAATTCTTACCTGATATACTTACTGCCTACTAATAAAAGAATGAAAACTCATAAAACCTGGGTACTGTCCCAAAATATCCACCAATCTCTTGACTTCTGGGACCACTTTGAATGAGGAACTGTCTGAAACTTTGTCTTGTACCCAGGAAAAGTCCACTTTGTCAAAGTAAACAGGAACTCTGTAAAAATCATCTGAGATGCTGAGAGTTATTTGAAGCAGGAGGCACCATTATTTATAATTATCAAGGTTTTAAAAATTGTCTTGGGTCCTGAGAAAGCAAGACAGTCAGACTATCAATCATGAGAATTTTGCTCTGGCACTACCACCTGAGCAAACACACAGAAGAGTGTTTCTGCAAAAGTACTTGGTTACAGACGGAGAAGATGTGGTGGGGATTTATCTATTCACCAAAATACTTTGTCTTTTTCTGGAACACAGCTGAACTAAATTTCTCACCTTCTATTGAAAACATTACTTTCTTGGGGGAAAAAACAGCTTCATTGAGGTATACTTGACATACAAAAATATTTAATTGTACAATTTGATGAGCTTGGACACATGAATACATTCATGAAACCACCACCCCAATCAAGTTAATAGATACATCCATCTCTCCCAAATTTTCTTTATGTTCCTTTGTGGTTTGAGTGTTTTTGTTGTTTTTTTGTTTGTATTTTGTGTTTTTATATAGTAAGAGCACTTAAATGTGAGATATATTCTCTCAATGTCAGTCCATAGATAATGGATATGATAAAGTGATATACACATATAGTGCCATATGTGTAAAACCATCCTGCCATTTGTGACAACATAAATTATATTGCATTAAGTGAAATAAACCAGTCAAATATGAGCAAATATAGCTTGATTCCACTTATATGAGGTACCTAAATAATCAAACGCATAAAAGCAAAGAATAGATCTACGGTTACCAGGGGTTGAGAGGAGGGAGAAAAGGGGACTTCTTGTTCAATTCCTATAAAGTTACAGTTATGCAAGATGACTTAGTTCTAGAGATCTGCTGTGGAGCATATTGCCTCTATTCGACAATGTTATAGTATGTACTTGATGATTAATTTTGGTTGACAGAATTGTAGCCAACGCCACTGCTGGGATGATGTCATTAGAATGTAGGAGATATATATATTTATTAGGAGAAATTTCCTTAAACAATTATGAAAACTGAGTAGTCCTATGATTTGCTATTTGCAAGGTGAAAAACCAGGAAAGCCAGTAGTAGAGTCAGTCTTAGTCTGAGGCCTGAAAACCAGGGGAGCCAATGTATAAATCTCAGTTCAAGGGCAGGAAGAGATGAGATGAGACATCCCAACTCAGTCACTGAGGTAGAAAAATAAAGGGGAGAATTCCTCCTTTATCCACCTTTTATTCTATTCAGTTCCTCCATGAATTGGACAATGTTCACCCACACTGGAGATGGCAATCTACATTACTGAGTCCACAGAATCAAATGTTGATCTCATCCAATAAAGCCCTCACATAAACACTCAGAAATAGTGTTTAATGTGGTTACCCTGTGATTCTGTCAAGTTGACACATAAAATTCATTATCAGAGAGAGGGATGGAGCAAGATGACAGAGTAGGACTCTCTAGGAATCTTCCCCCAACCAAAACATGCTTTTCAACAACTATCCGTGTAAAAACATACCTTCACAAGAACAGAGGAAACCAAGTGAAAAATCATACTGCCTGTTTGTAGCACCATAAAAAAAGATACACTGAAGAAAGTAGGAAAGACAGTTTTGTGTTACCCATCTCTTTTCTCCTCCAATCTCAGGCAGAACACAGCAGAGAGAGAGATATCATCCATTTACGGGAAAGAAAATGAAGTGAGCATAAGACTTTGCCTTAAACCCCAACATTGGGCCTGCCACAAAGAACCCAGCATAGGAAAGACCATAATGGCATCATATTTAAGGCTGGTACCTATGGACTGAGCCTCTAGACCCAGCCCCGTGCCAGCTAGGATCACACAGCCTTAGGCTTCAGGCTTGCTTTACAATGTCCCACTTATACCATTGCCTGGATGATGTCAACAGCCCCGGTTCTGACAGCCCTGACCAGCAGGCAGTCTTCAGTGGCCTCCAGCTTCTGGCTCACCCCAGTCCTGCACCTGCCATAATGGGTCCAGGTTTCTGGCAACACCACACTGGCCACAGCTGCCCCAGGCTTCTAGTCAGCCAGCACTACACCTACCACAGAACTTTTCCAGTCAAAACCAGTCTGTGAAAACTGAAATAAGTACCTACTTCTTCACATGCACAGATGTCAATGCATAACCACAAGGATCAAGAACAATCAGAGTAGGATGACATCATCAAATGAATGCAATATTTGCTACTGACTGAAATAAAGAAATAAAGTTGTATAGACTGCTTAACAAAGAATCAAAATAACTTTATAAGGAAGCTTGATGAACTTCAAGAAAATACAGAGAAACAATTTGATGATATGAGGAAAACAATAAGTGGCTTACATTTTGATGGAGATATTTAAATATTTTTCAAAAAAGCAAACTGAAAATATAGAGCTGAAAATACAATGAATGAAATAAACAGTGCAACAGAGAGCATCAATAATAGAACTGATCAGACAGAAGAAAAATCTATGACCTAAAAGACAATTATTTTAAAATATACAATCTTAGGAGCAAAAAAGAATGAAAAGAAATGAAGAAAGCTTATGAGATTCATGAGTCAGTATCAAAAGAGCAAATTTTTAAGTCATAGGAATTTAAGAAAGGGAAGAAACAAATAAAGGATTAGACAGCTTATTTATAGAAACAGTAGAAGAAAACTTTTCAAACTTGGAGAAAGAATTAAATATCCAGGTACAGGTAGGTCAAAAGTCTTTAATTAGATTCAATCAATACACCAAGACATATTGTAATCAAACTGTCAAAAAATAAAGACAAAGAGAGGATACTGAAAGTAGCAAAACAAAAGAAGCAAATAGCTCATAAGAAGTTCTAACACAGCTTGCAGCAAGCTTCTTAGCAGAAACTTTACAGGCCAGGATAAAGTGTGATGATGTATTCAAAATTATGAAGGATTTGAAAAAAAACTGGCAACCAAGAACAGTGTACTTATAAGGCTGTTCTTCAGAAATGAAAGACAGATGAAGACTTTCCCAGACAAACAAAAGCTGAGGGAGTTCATTACCAGCTGAACTGTCTTGCAAGAAATGCTCAAGAGAGTTCTTCAGGCTGAAAGAAGAGGATACTAATAAGTAATACAAAAAGATCTGAAAGTATAAACTCACTGGTAAAAGTAAACACTCAATCAAATGCCAAAAAAACACCTAAAACTGTAATGGTGGTATGTAAATTCCTTTTATCTTTAGTTTGAAAGTTAAAAAACAAAGCCATAAAAAATAATAATAATACCTACAAGAATTTCTTAAGGGTTATTCAATATAAAAGGATGTAAATTTTGAAAATGTGAGTGGGAAATGGTGTCAAAGTATAGAGCTTTTTTGTGTGTGATCAAAGTTATGTTTGTGTCAGCTTAAAATAACCTGATACATCTATAAGATGGTTCTTGTAAGTCTCATGATAACCAAAAGCAAAAACATAATAGATAGGCAAAAACATTAAAATCAAAGAAACAAAACATACCACTAGAGAATATCACTTAGCCAAAAAATAATACAGTCAAAGAGGAAGAAAGAAGCAAAGATCTACTAAACAATGAGAACACAATTGACGAAATTGTGGTAAGTTCTTACTTATCAAGAATTACTTTTAACATAATGGATTAAAACCTCCAACTAAAACACAGAATAGCTGATGAGTTGAAAAAAAGGCCACAATTATATGCTGCTTACAAGAGACAAGAGACTTATCTTCCCCTATAAGAACACATACAAACTGAAAGTGAAGAGATGGAAAAAGATGTTCTGTGCATATGAGAACCAAAAGAGAGCAAATGTAGCTATACTTACATGAGATAAAATAAACTTTAAGTCAAAACTGTAAAAAGGTCATTATATAATGATAAGAAGAGTCAATTTGGCAAGAGGATATAACAATTATAAATATATATGCACCTGACATGATATCTGAGTTTCTAAACTCACAATGCAAATATTTATAGATCTAAAGGAAAAAGATAGACTGCAATACAATAATAGTAAAAAACTTCAACTCCCCACTTTCAGCAATGTGCAGATCATCCAGATGGAAAATCCATAAGAAAATATTGTAATAAATTACATTCTGGATCAGATGGACCTAACATACATACACAGAATATTCCATCCAACAGCAGCAGAATACATATTCTTCTCAAGTGCATACAGAACATTCTCCAGGATAGATTATATATTAAGCCAAAAAAAATTAACAAATTTAAGAAGATTGAAATTATATCAAGTATTTTTTCAGAACACAATAATATAAAACTAGAATTAAATAACAGGAGGAACTTCAGAAAATTATCCAATATGTGGAAATTAAACAGCACACCCTCTGAACAACCAATGGGTCAATTAAAAAAATTAAAAGAGAAAAGAAAAAACTTCTTGAGACAAACAAAAATGGAAACACAACGTACCAAAACCTATGAGATACAACAACAATAGTACTAAGTGAAAAGTTTATAGCCATAAATGCCTACATAATGAAGAAGAAAAATCTCAAATAAACAATTTACTATTGTACTTCAAGGAGCTAGGAAAACAAAAACAAATGAAACCCAAACTTAAGGAGGAAGAAAAATAATAAAGATTAGAATGGAAATAAATAAAATTGAAACTAGAAAAACAATTTTTAAAATCAACAAAACTAAGAATTGTTTTTTAGAAAAGAAACACAATCAACAAACCTTTTAGCTAGGCTGAGAAATAAAGAGAGAAAACTCAAATAAATAAAATCATAAATAAAAAGTAGACATTACAATTGACACAATAGAAATACAAAGGATCATAAGAGACTATTATGAAAAAGTATATATCAACAAATGAGATAACTTATAAGAAATAGATACATTCTGAAGCACACAAAAAATCAAGACTGAGTTATGAAAAAGTGAAAAACCTTAACACACCAATAACAAGTAAAGCAATTAAATCAGCCATCAAAACTCTCCCATCAAAGAAGAGCCCAGGACCTGGTGGCTTCACTGATGAATTCTATCAAATTTAATGAAGAACTGATACTAATTATTCTCAAACTCTTCCAAAAAACTGGAGAGGAAAAAGTATGTCCATATTTATTTTACAAGAACAGCATAACCCTGATACCAAAGCCAAAGACACACAAAAAATCTACAGACCAATATCCCTGATGAATATAGCTGCAATAATCCTCAAGAAAGTGTTAGCAAACCAAATTTAACATAATATTAAAAATATCATTTACCATCATCAATTGAGATTCATCCCAGGGATGCAAGGATGGTTCAACACATGTAAATCAATAAATGTGATACATTATATTAACAGAATGATGGATAAAACCAAATGAATATCTCAATACCTGCAGAAAAAGCATTTGACAAAATTCTGGTCAGGCACAGTGGCTCACACCGGTAATGCCAGCACTCTGGGAGGCCAAGGCGGGCGGATTACCTGAGGTCAGGAGTTCAAGACCAGCCTGGCCAATATGGTGAAACCCCATCTCTGCTAAAAATACAAAAAAATTAGCTGGCTGGGCATGGTGGTGGGCTCCTATAATCCCAGCTACTCAAGAGGCTGAGTCAGGAGAATCACTTAAACCTGACAGGTGGAGGTTGCAGTGAGCCAAGATCAAGCCACTGCACTCCAGCCTGGTGACAGAGTGAGACTCCATCTCAAAAAAAATTTGACAAAATTCAACTTTCTTTCATGATTAAAAATCTCTCAGCAAATTAGGTATAGAAATAATGTACCTCAACAGAATAAAGGTCATATATGACAAACCCACAGCTAATTTCATACTCAGTGGAGAAGAGTTGGAAGCTTTTTCTCTAAGATCTGGAAAAAGACTGAGATGCCCATTCTTGTCACTAGTACTCAAAGTATAGTATTAGAATTCCTAGCCAATGCAATTAGGCAAGAGAAAAAAATAAAAGCCATCCAAATTGAAAAAGTAAATTGGATGAAATTAAATTATCTCTCTTTGTAGATGGCATATTCTTATGTAAAGAAAACCTTAAAGACTTTAGAACTAATAAATAAATTCAGTAAAGTTGCAGGATACAAAATTATCATACAAAAATCAGTGGCATTTCTATGCAATAATAGCAAGCTATCTGAAAAAGAAATCAAGAAAATAATCCCATTTATAACAGTTAAAAGAATAGTTAGGAATAAACTTATCCAAGAAGGTGAAAGATCTGTACACCAAAAATTACAAAACATTAATGAAAAAATCGAGGAAGACACAAATAAATGGAAAGATTTCCTGTGTTTGTGGATTGAAAAAAGTAATATTAATATTGTTAATGTTCATTCTACCCAAGCAGGGGGGCAGAGAGTGAGGATGATTAATGAGCACAAAAATGTAGTTAGACTAAATAAGATCTAGTATTTGATAGCACAAGAGGGCAACTACAGTCAACAATAATTTATTGCACACTTTAAAATAATTAAAAGAGTATAATCAGATTTTATGAAACACAAAGAAAGGATAAATGCTTGAGGTGATGGGTAACCCATTTACCCTGATGTGCTTATTACACATTGTATGCCTGTATCAAACTATCTCATGTATCCTATAAATAATACACCTACTATATATATACAAAAATTAATAATTAAAGAAGTTTTTAAATTAAAAAAAAGTTCATACTACCCAAAGTGATCTGCAGATTCAATGCAATCCCTATAGAAATACCAATGATGTTAATCACATAAATAGAAAAAACAATCCTAAAATTCCTATGGAAAAACCAAAGATCCGAAATAGCTAAAGCGATCTTGAGAAAAAGAACAAAGCTAGAGGCATCACAAAATCTGACTTCAAAATACACCGTAAACTATATTAACCAGAAAGCATGGTTTTTATAAAACAGATAAAAACAGATGCATTGATCAATGGAACCAATAGCCCAGAAATAAATTCATGTATTTATAGCTAATTGATTGCAATTATTCATAAAAACCAAGATATGGAATCAACCTAAATGTTCATCAGTAAATGAACTGATAAAGAAAATGTGATATATATACATAATGGAATACTATTCAGCCTTTAAAAAGAAGAAAATCTTGTCATTTGCAGCAACATGGATGAATCTGGAGGACATTATGTAAAGTGAAATAGGCTGGACACAGGAAGACAAATATCACATTTGCGTGTGGGAGCTAAAAATGTTGATCTCATATAAAGAGAGAGTAGACTGGTGGTTACAAGCTGTGGTGGTTATGAGTTGAAGGAGGAATTGAAAATATGTTTTGTCAAAGGATCCAACTTTCAGTTAAGCCGGAAGAGTATGTTCAAGAGATCTACTGTATAACATGGTGACTGTAGTTAATAATATATTGTATTCTTGAAAAATGCAAGAGTGGTCATAAAGTATTCTCTCCACAAAAATTACTGTGTGAGATAATGCATGTGTTAATTACCTAGAGTTAGTCATTCTACAATGTATGTATACTTCAAAACATCATGTTGTACATGGTAAATACATACAATTTTATCTGTCAATGTAAAAAAAATAATACTACATTTTTTAAAAACTTAAAAAAAAATTACCATCAGAATCAGCCCTCATTGAACTCACAGTCTACTGGATCTAAACAATGAAATCTTTTTGCCTACACTCTGTCCAAGTCACCTTTAAGAACTACAATAATTTAACTGCAAATTCCCATCAATCTCTATTGCCTTCCAAAATCATCAGTAGTATCCCCTTCTCTCACAGATCTCTTACCCATTCCAGCACTGGTACAGCCCTCTCCATTGCTGCCCCAGGAAGCTGGTGAGGAAGGCACCTGTGAGACTGAGACTTCTTGGCCTCTACTGGTCATACGCAGCAACTCCCTAAAAGTATAGCATCCTGGAAGCCCTACAGCTTCCTTACCTCATCCCATTAACCCTTCAGGGTCCTCTACTGTCCCAAAAAAAGACTGATATTTTGCAGAGTATGATAAACTTTGCAGAGTATAGACAGACTGTGGAAACACTGTGACATAATCTTGCTCTTCACAGTTCTGCATCCTTTTCCCATTTTCTCTCTTACATATTTCCCTCCTGTTACTCTTTCTTTTATGTTTAATTACTTCAATTTTTGCATATTTCTGTCTATGTCTTGGGCTTGCTGTTGAAGTTCCTTTCAGCACTGCTTAAAGACACAAATTCAGTTTTATCTATGAGTAGACTGAGCCTAAGGCACATTATTTCAAGCGTTCCAGGAAACAAGACACCCAAATTCTACATTCCTCTATTACCAAAATTATTTTCCAAAATGCCTATAATGACTTACAATGCTTTACTTTATTCAATAAAGATGTATTGAACCTCTACCATGCAACAGGCACAGTTCTAGGCATTGGGGATAGAACAGCAAACAAAACATTAAAATATGGGGCAAATATTTTTATTCCACAATTAGGGCTCCCTTTGAATGCAAATATTGCTGAGAGGTAACATACAGATTTACATAAACGTTGAATTATTCATGCATGTCATCAATTTTTTTGTGAAAGTCATGCATCGGTAGGCAGACAGGGGGAACTATTTAAGGAGCAGCTCTAGCCCTTTTGACTCTCCTGTGGTCAAATCACAAAAGTTATTATGACAACATAATTTTTTAGAAAGAACATGCACATTGCAGCTACAAATACAAGGGTTTAAAGATAACTCCATTTACTTGCAAACTCTGTGACCTAGAGTAAGATAACTAACTTCTCCGAATCTCTGTGTTTTCCTCTGAAGAAATAGAAGAATCAATATCAATTTATCAGGATTATAGAGCAAGATTGCATGTGTAAGCCCCTAGAGCATGATTGTGCCCAGTCAGGCCTCAGTAAACATGAGCTTCCTTGTCATTCCCAAAGCATCCTGGTTTATGGCCAGAGACCAGTGAGCTAGGGTGACTAATAACACCTGCACATAATGGCTGAAATTGCTTTAATAAGGGATAGAGACTTTGACTTCACAATTAGAGGTGTTTCCATAATTAACAAAATTGCCACCCCTAGTTTGCGATCTGATTATACCTACTCCTTTTGCATGCCCAGCCTGCCCTGGCAACTCATGAGACCAAACACAGGAGGTGAGGCTCCCTCTGAGCCCTAGAAACTGTTTGGGGTATTGGTCCTTTCTTCAACGAATGAAGGCCAGGCCAAGGAGTGCATGAAGTCGAGCGTTGTCAGACCTCACACAATATAGGAAGGGAGAAAGCAGGCATTAAGGGGAAGAAGACAGACACTTACTTAGTGTTATTTCTCCCCCTTTGATGTCAGTTTGTGTCATTTTATTTACTACCTCTAGGGAATCAATTAAAACAGTGCTAATTTATGGGTCTTAATGAACAAGGTACTATGCAAACTGTAAGCATGGCAGCCTTCTTGAATTGGAGAACATTCAAAAGCACAATCACCTGATGTGACATTCTCCCTCCCATATTCCAAAACAGCATAGGAATAAACATTATGAATACAATTGTGTGTGTGTGTGTGTGCGCGCGCGCGCGCACGTGTAGGATGCATGCTGCATGTATAACAGTCTACACTTCTTCTCACACCTACTTCTCTCCTCTCTAAGAACCCAGGCAGAATGTTTGCTAAAAAATACAAAGTTTATCTGCATAATACACAGTGGTGTTTTGCTGTACATGTCACTTCTTGGACTAACAGAGAAATGTATCCCTTAATTGTCCACTTACGTAATTGGTACTTTCGAATCCCTGTGATTAGATAGACACCATCCCAGGCTCCAGAAATGTTAAGGTGAAGAAAGTACAGTCTGCTACTTTAGAATCACAGGCAGTTGGAGGAGGAAGACATCTAAATGACTGTAGCGCCTTATTATACCATAGAGGAAAGATACTCTGGGGAGTGTGGAATGGAGTAAAAGTCAGGACAAGCTTCACTGAATCACTTAGAAAATATCCCCTCCCTCTCCTGTGTTGATCAGCCTGTGGTTCCCTTAGAGCCCTCCCTCCTCAGTCAGCACCGTGAAACTCTGGACTGAATTCCATTTCCTGCCTGGACAGAGAGCCCTGGCAGGATTTGTGCATGAGGACTTTTTGTCAGTGGACTCCTCTGGCCTGAAAAGAGGGAGTAATCCTCGGCTGACATGCTCATGGCCAGTGGACTTGGTCACAGCCAAGTCCCATTCACCAGGATCCAAGCCTCCTGCCTGCCACCCAAACAGTTGGCCATCTGTGGCACTCAGTTGAATTTGAAGCTGAACCTTCCAAGGGCAGGCTAAATCACAGCCACTGCCCAGATAGAAAAACGAAGCCAGCGCTACAGAGCATGACCATTTCATGATTTCAGTTGATTTTCAGCCAAGCATCCTCGTGTTTACCTGTGCTTATCTCACTGCTGTCACTGTCATAATATGCAGCTTGTAAAGCTCATCTTTACTTGCAGAGGCAATGTGGTGCTGGGTGGCTATTAGCCCAGGATCTCAAAACAGATTTCTAGGTTTGAATCCTGGTTCCACCACTTGCTTATTATGTTCCCTAAGAAAAGTCATCCACTGTGTGCTTCAGTTTGCTCATCTATGAAGTGGACATAATAATAGTTCATTCCTGATAGGCTTCAGTGTAAACGGTAGAACAATATGTATTTAGGCAGCAGCAAGGGCCGACACAGCACCCTGGAGTGTTTCCCGTCACAGTCCCAGCCAGCCCTGCCTGCTCTGCTCCTCTTTTCTGGAATTTTAGCTCTCATGGCTTCTGCTTCTCTTCCATCATCATAACTTTCACCTCCATGTTCACATCCAATGTCATCTTCTTTCTTCTCTTCTTTCTTGGTGGCATATGTGAGCTATGATGGGAAAATAAGAGGCACGTTCCTCAAAATGTCAGGATTCCAAACCAAGGAACAGATTTGTATTTACAAGGTTAACCTGATGAAACTTAAGCATAGCAGACATGTTCCATGGAAATGTTTGCCAGTGGTATTGATAAAGGAGCAGTGGAAAGTGCTTTTGAAATTAAAACTTTGTCCAGCCAGTTCATATATGGGTCATAACTTCCTCTCCTTGCTGTTGGGAGTTTATAATGAAGTATAGTTTAGTACATCTCAGGACAGTTTCCTTGGCATATATGGTAATTTCCCTAGTCCACAACTTACAGTTCTGTTTACTAAGATTCTGGGTCACATCCAACTTGCGAGAACTTTGCATCCATCTCCTTGAATCCGGCCTTGGGGTGCAAAGAGACAAACTCCTGGTCATCTTACTCCTCACTCCTTACTTATCTGTCTCCTGCTCCAAACTATGTGGTGCCAGATGGCAAAACCATGCCTTATGAATATCCATATCCCCAGAACCAAGTCTAGTGCTGGCATGTAGCAGACACAACATCAGTATTTGTTTAATAAATTGATTTGAAGGTAAGGTCTTTGTTCTTGGAAGCATTTCAGCAGTCCCCACAGGCAGATGAGGATGGGCAGTTTTGTTTCTGATGAGGAACCAATAACACAATGTGCGTGGTGACTGACGGCACACAAGTCAATGGCACACAGCTAGCAAATCGGGGTGGTCCTGCTGGAAGGGGAGGCTAATAATGCCAATGTTTACTGCCATCTGTTGCATTTTATCCATTTTCCCTCTCAAGACAGAACATCTTGGAGAAACTAAGGCAGCACAACATTCTTATACTTTCTTAAAGGTAAACTTTCCTCTCTGCTCATAGAAAGGGAGTTTACGGCTGACTATGGGGATAACAGAACATGGTGCTTAGAGACAGGGAGGAGAGCCAAACTTCCTGGGCTCCAAGCTCAGTCCAGCTCTGCCAATCACTAGTTACATGACCAGGAGCAAAGTGTTTAACCTCTCTGTGTCTCAGTTTCTTGATCTTAAAAAACAAGGCTTATAATATTACCTCCCTCAAAGGAGTGTTGAGAGGTGAGAATTGAATAAAGTAACATGAGTACAGCACGTAGGGCATGCTTGGCTTGCGATGTGCTGTGTCGGTGTTTATTTAGTAACAGTATTATCCAAGTATGATGTTGGATGGAAGTCTTGTAGGATGAGAATAAGGGGAAATGCCAAGAGGGAAAACCAACTAATGAAGAATGTTCCTGTATTTCTGGCCACCGTGGGCCAGGCCTGGCTGGGAGCAGTAATTATTGTAATTAAAAGCAAGTTTCAGTGTCTCAGAGATCCAAGTAGGATGGAGCCGCTTGTCATAGGTTTTGCCTTGTGAGAAGGCAACGTTGTAATAGGCCATAAAATTGCTCTAACCTTCCGTTCCCAAGTTGTCACATGCTGCCGGATCGATGCCTCCCTGGCACCTGCTATTGCTAGTAATTTCGGCGCGCTTTCAGCAGTACCTCTCTGCTGCTGCACCCATGCCAAGAACAGCTCAAGGGACTGATAAAGAGACCTAAGTGCTAGGGCCACACAACCCAGGTTGACAAGAGGGCAGGGGGAGGAGAGACTGGGGGCAGCAGGGAAAGGGAAGTGAGAGTGATGAAAGCAAGGAAGCCAGTGGCTGTGGGAGTGCCCCATCTTGTTTTCATATCCTTCTGACCCCAGAAAGAGAAATGACACTGGAAAGCTTGTTAATAGCAACAGGACACAGAACCAACCTTTTCTTTTCTCTACTTTCCAGGAGACCCAGGTGACACCACAGCCTATTTGTGTTCTCTGTGCTCCCTGGTATTTGGCCTACAGGTCTCTGCATTTTCTCTCCAACCTTTTAAAGCATAATAACTGACCAGGCCTTTCTGAAGCATGTGTTGGAGACAAAGAACACAGGAATATGTCATTTTCTATAAAGGCCAGAAAGGGTGTTGTGACCAGCGAAGTGCTAAAATGACATTTGCACTTAGGTGACAAACAAGCCCATTCCATTCCAGGTAAAGACCAGAGCTTTTTCCAGCAACAATAAAACACAAGAAAGTAAAGGCTGCCCTCGTCAGGGTGCTCTGGGGATGACAACTGCTGCTTCGGAAGGCAGCAGGTTGCACTCTGGAGACAGACCTTGGATGAAAGATCAGGAATGAAAAGCCACATCTGCTTTCAGGTGGACGCTGCCTAAGGTCTTGTTCTTGAGCAATATTCTTCCAGGCACCAGTACATTAGGAAAGAAGCAACGAACCAGGAGAGAGTCTTGTTTAAGCTGCCTCCTCACATAAACAAAGCCTTTGAAATATGACTTTAAATAAACTGAACTTGAGAAACAAGATTTCTAACACTACAAGGATCTGTGAATAGGTGCATTAGACTGATACAAACTGTTAGCTGAATCCAGTGCATTTTCAGACAATGGAGACAAGCAGCCATTCTCCACACAGCTAAAGAAGAAAAAATAAAAAAGTGGCAGTTGAGAGGTGTAAGAACACTCCTGGCTCCATCACAAGATTTGCTGCCTGAAATTGGGCAAGGTACTTGCCCGCTGTTGGGCTCAGTTTCTTCATCCATAAAATGAGGTGCCTTGGCTAAAGGATGCCTGAGATTCCTTCCAGCCAAGACATGCTATGATCCATGACCTTCATTTTGTACTCTCAGCCAGCAGTATAAGTGCTCCAAAAGAAATAAATGGAGCAAAGAAAAGAATAAAATAAAATAAGAACGTCACGCCAGCCCATCCGTTTTCTACAACCTGCGGGCTCACCCCATTTGAGGGTCCTTGGAGTTAGGGCGAAATGGTCTACAGTCCTGCCTCACACTTCTAATTGCTGGTGTGATTCTCTTTAATTTGACATACTGAAGTCATGGAATCTTTTTGCATTTTCTTACTCAACAGATAACAGAAATGTGATTGTTAGCAGAAGACAAGCTTTTATTTTTTAAGAAAGATCCTCTACTAGAAGGGTTTAAAATCTTACAGCTCAGGGCTTAATCACAAAATTCCCTAGAAATAAAGCTCTCAGATGAAAGCTTTTTACACACACACACACAGACACACACACAGACTCCATCTGAAATTCAGTGCTAAAAGCAATCGCAATTAAATGTAGAACAAAGAGCCCTTACAATGAGCTGCAGTCAGTGACAAGCCAGCAGAATCTTTGGGGCATTTCTAATTGGGGAGAAGGAAAACCCATAACTGCAATAAGCCACTATCAATGGATAAGCTCATGAGCTACAGAAGGATGATTTAGAAGTTGTCCTTTTGAAGTCTGTTTCCTTACCTGGGCCCCACACAACGCCCTTCTCTCCCTCACACTCATCTCTAATGTGTGTGAAATACTTATTTTTAAAAAGCCAAGTTTTCTTATTTTAATCTGCCAGCCCATAATATGGTTCAGTCGACCCTAAGGCTGTTTTCTTGGCTTTTGCTCTGAGGAGTTGCCAGGAAGGCGAATCACAGCTCCAGACTACTTCTGCTTTACAAAAAAATTGAGGCAGCGGCTGGGCACAGTGGCTCATGCCTGTAATCCCAGCACTCTGGGAGCTGAGGCGGGTTGATCACCTGAGGTCAGGAGTTCAAGACCAACCTGGCCAACATGGCTAAACCCTGTCTCTACTAAAAGTACAAGTATTAGCCAGGTGTGGTGGAGGGGCACCTGTAATCCCAGCTACTCAAGAGGCTAAAGCAGGAGAATCGCTAGAACCCGGGAGGCAGAGGTTGCAGCGGGACGAGATCACCCATTGCATTCCAGCCTGGGCAACAAGAGCAAAACCCCATCTCAGGAAAAAAAAAAAAAATTGAGGCAGCAACCTGGATTCTGGGCAATTAAGATACCGGGTCAAGTGATTTTTATGAGTCAGATCTGCCAGCTGTGTAAAACCAACATTCTCCTGCCCTTAGAAAGGCAGATGGCAGCAGGAAATATTGGACAGCAGCTTGCTCCTGGGGCCCAGCAGACCTCTCTTGCTTCCCTACACAGGCCGGCTGCAGGAGGACCACAGGAACGGTCCCACCCAGCTCTGGAGGTGCCTTCACCAAGACGGAGCCCACTGTGAACCACAAGCTGAGCATTGTACCACTCAGAGTGTCAGCGTGAAGCCTCTCACAACTGTTTCTCAGTTCTTCTCTTTACTCTTCTCTTGGAGACACAACAGAAAAATAAACCCTGAAAGTATAGTAATCGGAAACATTGGATGTTAGAGTTGCTGTTCGAGCCCCGTCGGTTCTGGATCTAACGAAATAAGAGAACACTTTAGAAGAGGTTTACTCTCTTACAGAGTACATGACCCTCAACTCACCCCACGCTAAAGCTGGACCCCACGTTTCCCTGACTATACTAAAAATTTCACAGTATAAAAAAGATTTTCTTACGTAGTACGACAAAGCTGTCAGAACCGAAACTGATGCTCTTTCTGTTAGGGGAAAAAAAAGGTAGAAGGAGGAAGGAGAGAGAAAGAGGGTGGTTTGTGTGAAGATGAGGTGTTACGTAGTCCAGGAAAGTTGGTGTTTGGAGGCACAGAGGTGCTTTGCTGGGGACACGCAGGAGGCGGGGCCAGCACGCAGAGGTGGACAGCGACATTGCACAGGGTCTGCAAGAGCAGAGAGTAGGTCAAAATGAACACATCCGGCTCAAGACCATCAGCACCAATGCTCAGGAAGCCTGAAAAAAAAGTCACACATTCAACCTCAAAAGCTAGTTGGTGAAGGATCTGTTCAAATCTATTGACCATTTTTTACCCGGTTTTTTCCTTTTTTTTTTTTTTTTTAAGATGGAGTCTCGCTCTATCCCCAGACGGGATTGCAGTGGTGCAATCTCAGCTCACTGCAACCTCCGCCTCCCGGGTTCAAGTGATTCTCCTGCCTCAGCCTCCCAAGTAGCTGCGACTACAGGCGCCCGCCACCATGCCTGGCTAATTTTTTGTATTTTTAGTAGACACAGGGTTTTACTGTGTTACCCAGATTGGTCTCGATCTCTTAACCTCATGATCCGCCCACCTCGGCCTCCCAAAGTGCTGGGATTACAGGTGTGAGTCACCGCGCCCATCCTCTTATTGACTTTTGAGAGTGCTATATGTATTCTACATGTAAGTCCTGGTAAGATATGTATTTCACAAATATATTTTCCCAGTCTGTGGTTTGTCTTTTCATTTTCTTGACAGTGTCTTTCAAAGGGTCAGAGTTCCTAAGTTTGTGGAAGTCTAATTCACCAATTTTTCTTGTTTAGGGTCCATGCTGCTTACGTCCTATCTGCGAATGCTTTGTTTAACCCACCATTACAAACATGTTCTCTTGGGTTTTCTTCTCAAATTTTTACAGTTTTAGGTTTTACCTTTTGGTCTATAAAACATTTTGGGTTCATTTTTTGTATATGGTGTTAGGTATAGGTCTGGGTTCATTCTTTTAGACCAATGTCCAATGCTCTCCACAACACTTGTTGAGAAAACTATCCTTTCTTTATTGAATTACTATGGTACCTTGTAGGAAATCAATTGTCCATATATGAGTAGACTATTTCTGGACTCTCTTCTGTTCCATTAATCTACATGCCTATTTTTTCACCAATGCCACAGATGTCTCAGCATAGAAAAAAATGTGAATGCCAAATAAGCACGTGAAAATATGCCCAACATCGTTTCTCATTAGGGAAATACAAATTAAATCCACAATGAGATTCCACTATACACCTGTTAGCATGGATAACATAAAAAATATTGAGGCCAGGCACGGTGGCTCATGCCTATAATCCTAGCACTTTGGGAGTCTGATCACTAGGTCAGAAGATCAAGACCATCCTGGCTAACACAGTGAAACCTCATCTCTACTAAAAATACAAAAAATTAGCCAGGCGTGGTGGCGGGTGCTTGTAGTACCAGCTACTCAGGAGGCTGAGGCAGAAGAATGGTGTGAACCTGGGAGGCGGAGCTTGCAGTGAGCTGAAATGGCCCACAGCAGTCCAGCATGGGTGACAGAGCAAGACTCTGTCTCAAACAAACAAAAAATGTTGAAAATAAAAAGCGATGGTGAAAATGAGGAACAAGTGGAACTCTTATACATTGCTAGTACAAGTACAAAGTGGTGCAGCCGCTTTCAGAAAGAATTGGAAAGTTCTTATTAAATTAAGCATACCCTTTTTCATATGACCAACTTCTAGGTCATCAAGAGAATTTGACACATATGTACACATAAAAGGCTGTAGGTGAATTTTTAGAGCAACTTTAATCCTAATCACCAGATACTGGAAACAAGCCAAAAGTTTGTCAAATGGCAAGTGAATAAACAAACCCAAGCACATTATGTTGTACAATGGGAAACTACTTAGCAATAAAAAGAAACAAAACGATCCATTCCACAACATGAATGAATCCAAAAAGCAGATTATGCCTAGTGGAAGAAACCACAATCAAAAGACTGCATATGGCATGCTTTCATTCATATGACATTAAGGAAAAGGCAAAACTATGCTGACAGGAATCAGTGGCTTCCAGGAGCTGATGGGAGTGGAGGGGATTGACTGTAAAAGAGCATGAGGGGCTTTTTGGATAATGAAAATAGTCTTTGTCCTTACTGTGGTGATCACACAACTCTATATATTTGTCAACATTCTTGGAACTGTACTCCTAAACAAGGGAATTTTATTAGATGTAAATTATACCTCAATAACTCTGACTTTTAAAAAACTGCTAGCTGGCAGACCCTCACAAGATCAGCAGTTTGATGGTGTGGAAGAAGGGGGAGCTCTCCAGCCTCAGGTGCCAGCCACGGAATTAATGTCGTTTTATGTTAATTAAATTTATTAATATAACTCTGCGATAAGAATACCTGTCTTCTAGTTCCAATATTCCCAAAAGTGATGGGAGCAGGGGAGATGTGCCAACCTGGCAATATTCTGTGAAACTAATTACCTCAGGAATTTGTGTAAGAATGAACCAACACAGGTGCTACACTCTAATAACAAATTAAATACACCCGCCCTCAGAGAGATTTTGCAATATACCCGCAAGAGTTTGTTGCTTTTTGTGACCCTCATGCATAAAACAGGGTTTATGGTTATTTTGAGGTTTTGCCACCTCTATCCAATATGGGCACTGGAGGGCGTGTTGGTGACTGCATTTCTCTTTACTGAGTCTTCCTCTGTTTCCTTTGATCCGCCAACCAATGGCTGCTGTCCATGGTCCCTGAGTGGCAACTCACAGGCGTCTCCTGGGCAAATTTGATAACGCATAGGAGATCCAGTCAGTCCAAGGCAATGGATCCCATCAAAACAGTCACACAAGCAACACAAACCTGAGGCTACTTATTCTACACTGCAGGCCCCAGAACAAGAATCACAGGCTCTGAATCTTTGCATTTGGCCCCAATCACAGAGATACCAGCATCTCCCAAGTCCAGGCAGTGTCAGATGAAGTGGGTTGTGCTGGCCTTCTTTCTAAATCCCCCCGGACAAAGAGTTTTTTATTTTGTTTTGTTTTGTTTTCTGAGACGGAGTCTTGCTCTGTTACCGAGGCTGGAGTGCAATGGCATGATCTCAGCTCACTGCAACATCCGCCGCCCGGATTCAAGTGATTGTCTTGCCTCAGCCTCCTGAGTAGCTGGGATTACAGGTGCATGCCATCACGTCTGGCTAATTTTTGTATTTTTAGTAGAGATGAGGTTTCATCATGTTGGTCAGCCTGGTCTCAAACCCCTGACCTCCTGATCCACCCTCCTCAGCCTCCCAAAGTGCTGGTATTACAGGCATGAGACACCACGCCCAGCCAAAGAGTTGTTTTTAAATGACAAGCCATTTGAGTCCCTCTATTCCTCAGCCCCAACCATTCTTTCTAATTTTATTTCCTGACCACCCTTCCCCTACCCCACCTTATACCCATCCTACACTCCAGGTACATCAGACTGTTGGGCTGACTATAAGCCCAACAGGCACTGATTCATTTATATTCCTTTGTCCATATTTCTTCAGGTCAAATGCCCTTCCTGTGAAAAATCTCCCCCTATGTAAATCATAGTCTTTCTTCAAGGCCCAGCTCAAAGGTCTCCTCCTCTGTGAAGGCCTCCTGACTTCCTCTATCAGAATTATTCTCCATGACTTCTGTTTCCTCGGGGTGCTCCCCTCCATCCCTCATGGCCTCTGGCTCTCAGTGCCTATCAAGGGCCCACACTTAATGGGGCACTGTCAACATTTGTCAAATTAGACTGTACTCGTCTCTATCACAAGACATCCCTTGCTTAAACACTCCCTTGAATATTTCCAAATAAAATAATGTCTTGTATTTGGCTCTTTTTCAGATTACTATTGTTTCTGTGTGAAAATTTCCACTCTTGTATTGAGGCTATGAACATAGACTCCAAAATAAAAAGCAAAGGAAACTCAATCAATCCAAATATTAAGTCTTATTGAGCAATAAAATAATTGCCTTGTTAAATTCAACTGCTTTTTTAAGAAAGTTATATTCAGTCACGTTGATCTGGGTGTAGACATAGACTAATGTTCCCATTAGGTATTCCAAGGCATGTTTTTTCATCTTTAATCCATCACATCAATTTTGAGATTATTTCTTACAGAGTATTTCTATGTTTCCTAGAAAACCAACAGGATATGAAAATGTTAAGAGACTTTTTATCAGAGAAAATGTACTGCCTTTATTTTGTCTATAATCTTGTCTTTCTGTGAACTTCCACCTGCTGGTTAGAGAAAAATAAATTAACTAAATGTCTAACCTGGTTTAACTTTAGCTTGATCCAATAATTTAAACAGCCGCTTTAGGGAATACCCAGTCTCTCTTGAATAAAATGCTCTTTCGAACAGCCTTCCTCTTACCCTGCTTCTCTCACGATGATGGCAGTGAGTGTGGGGGTGGGTGGAGGGGGAAGGGGGCTTAGGTGTCCCGCAGCTGCAACATCAGACCTGTTGGTTTTTGACTAGGCATCCCCATTAAGAGGAAACCAGAGACCCTCAGTGTGCCAGCTAGTTTCTCTTCTTCTCCAACCAACTGCTCTCCCTTCTTAACTATGTGGGCCTATCCCATGATGGTTAGTGTTGGCCCCTCCCAGAATCTCAAAACAAAAACCCATTATCTTCACTGGATATCTTATATGTCTTCCTACTCCCTACCCTCAGGCAAAAAACAGAACAGGAAAAATACACACTGACCACCTCACTTCTTTCTCTCTTCTGTCCTATGTCTTCCCACTCTTTTTTGGAACAGAAAGCTCAGCTGAAGTGCTAAACCAGCACCCATCTTTAGCCCCCTCCCCAGCTGACTGTGCCTTTACTAAATGATTCTTTATCCTGTCAATATATAAGCCATGTTGTGATCTTGTGAAAATTCTCTGATGAAAAATATTATTCTTTCAATTCTCTAATTAAAAGCAGCTCTTCCTTTTAAATAAAACTATGCCTGCCTTGTTTTATTTGCCATTGGTTCAGGCTGATGGTAGGCAAACACCTCTGTCGTGACTCCTGAATATGAATGCATCATGCCACAATGGAATTGCAATGCCTAGTGACAAGCTGTCAATTTTCCTTAGAGAAGCATCAGAGTTATACGGATGCTTTGTCAAAAGGCATTTAGTCAAATGCACATCTGACCTTTCCTCTTCTGTCTATCACAAATTCAACCATAACCATTCCCAGTCTGCGGTTTCCCACATCACCTGGCTTCACCTGAGCTCAATTCTTCTCTGCCTTCACCTTTAACCTCAGCACTATAGTACTTGTAGCACTAGCTTTTTAAAAATTCCTCTACTATAATTCTTTTTTCTCAAAAAAATGGAAATTTGCTTACACAACTTTGAGACCATCTTCAACATCAATGCAGTTTCCAAACTCAGAAGCTCATCTCATCCTTCCCGTCTTTATTCCTCTGTGTCACTTCTTAGATCAGCCAGGAAGACCTTCTTCAGGACCATCTGCTCTCCTGGAACCTGGGAGCCCATTTTAGACACAATTTTGCAACTCAAAAAGGGGACTCCCACCTGGCCTCAACTTTCTTAGTTCTTAGTATCAGAACCTCTGTCTACTACAGTCTCTATTCAAATGCAATTCTTGAAATGAATTCATACTTTTTCCTCTCAGCTTTTAAAATTTTTACCTGGCTTGTTCATCTCTGACACATGCACCGGGACTCCTCCTTGGACTAAAAGTCAAGAAATCTGGAAACCTCTGACTCCAACACAAATAAGCCACGTGACCTTGAAGGTGTCGTCTCACTCTTCTGAACCTCAGAAGACTCATCTATAAATTAAGAAGGTTTGAAGTAAGTGATGGCAGAACTCATTTCTACTCTAATATTATTTGTTTCAATAAATTTCTATCCTTTTTAAACACGACTCTTTGTTTTCAATTGAGGCAAACAATAGTGAGAACTTAACTTTCCTCTTTGTACACCTGCTGTACCATCAAATTGGGATGAATTAAAAGCAAAGCTTCTAACAATATAGCTTTCTTTCTTTCCTTTCCAAATTTTAATTGACTCTTTAACAGGTGTGCTTTAACCTGCTCTCCACTCCAACATTTTAAATAATAATATTTTTCATCACATTAGCCAGAGCGTGCCAGCATTATTAAAAATAAAGCAATCAAATTTAACAGAGGTAAATGAACACAAGAAGCTATTTTTGTCCATAGTGTTCAATTATATTAGGGCAGTATGTACATCTATATATCAGCCAAGAACACACATTTTTTCTTAAATCTTTTATTTACTTCCCACACCTATTTCCTAATTTTAACACTGGCCATTCTAGCTCTCAGAATGTGTTTCAAAATTCCTAATTTGCTCATTCATTGCATTGTTTTCTGAAACCTCTTTCAGTCTTTTCAGGTGTTTGGTTTTATTTTTGTCTCATTATTGTTGCTGGCTTTCCTTTGTCTCTATAACACGCCTACTCTGTGGTCACTTTATTTGGGTTTATTTCAGAGCCTGTCTCTGAAGATTTTGAAATCAAATGAGAAAAGATCCTTTGCATTACTTGTCATTATTTTAAAAGAACTATGTCCATCTGAATAAAATTAAATATTTTATACAAGATAGCAAAAGTATGGAATAATTCTAATTTTCTCACCCAGGTACTGCATATATATGTTGATTACTTGCTTATGTGTATCTTCAGGGATGGAAGAAAGGTTAGTATGAAAATGTTTTGCTACCTTCACAGAAGGTCTGCACTCTGGTTGGATCAAACAATTGGTTAATTCAACAAAGTTGCCAAAAAATAGCAATCAATTCAGTGAAAAGAAAATCAATCACAGAGGTAGTTTGGTTGCTTTGTAGACAAAACAGTCAGTGGAGTGATTGAATTTTTCACTTTTCAATGAGTTGTTTTGGCCTTGTGTGGATGCAGCCATTAACTCATTAATCACCCAGAACTCCTCAGTGGCTGAGAGAGGGAAATCATTACTTTCCAAGTATAGATCGCATATTAACAATATGCAAAAGGCCTGCCAGGGTGAATGTGCTCAATGACCCCATTTGAGAAAAATGAGTTTCACAAATATTTTATAGCATATGGAGGTAAACTGTACCTGATTTATCATTTCACTTTCCAATTGTGAAACTTTATGTCTGCTAGTGTAAGTTTGCAGAGAATTTAATATACATAAAATATATTCATTTAATCCTTAAATTAGAGTGAATTTTAATTCATAGAGTGCTAAAAAAATAACTCTTGCAACATATTGGGCTTCCCCACATTGATTTTATGCAATATCAAAATGGAGGAGTTTTGCACACATCACAATTAGCTCCCGCCCGTGCAGTATACATATATGCCATTCTGATAAATATGTATATTTTCCCATATGGTGTTGAATGTTAGCGTCTAATTTACCTCTTAATTTTTAATTAATTTTAAATTACATTCTAAATGAAGCCGACAGGAGTCTAATTTGCATGCTTATTTGCATATCTGTAAACACACTGTTTGCATTGTTTATCTAGTCCCTGTCCCCATGACATACAGAGGTTTTTCTCACCCCATGTGGCGAATTGAGACCGCCAAAGCATCAAGGTGCCCTCTAAGACTTGCAGACACTATTCTAATCTAGAACAGATGATGCTGGCTCTCTTTTCTCCACAATGGCCACAGAGGATTCTGAAAGGCCAAGGTCAATGATAGCAGTTAAGCCCTCTGCTTTCTCAGAGGAATAGCAGTATCTGTGATTCATCTTTAGAAAATAAAACTATATACTTTTTGAACACTGTGGATTTTTTTTAATGTACAATGCCCTAAATGACTGAAATAATAACACCAAATCAGAAAAACAAAGTCACGTTATATTATCTTCTGAACTGATAGCTTCCTAACCCAGTCAGAAGAAGGCAGCACAGAACAAAGGCATTTTCCTCTGCGACAAGCAATGGATTATTTTCCTTGTCTGAATAGGCTGTCCTCTGGCAGCACTAATGGCAGCTGTGGCCTGTTGGTACCTTACCTTTTGACAACAACATACCATACGTGCAACTTCAATCAATCAATATACAAGCCACCTCAAAGACCCTTTGGAGACTGACAAGCAGTTCAGGATTCAAGGAGATTTGATGTCTTTTTGTACACGAATTTCACCAGCAGACAGGACTACAGAGGTACATTTTCTCCCGAAAAGTACTGTGATTCCCCTCTTTGTTCATAGCTTCAATAAGCAAAGATATTGAGGAAAATGATTTTGTTTTGCTATAAGGCAAGTACTATACTGCGTGTTAATAGGAGCTTGCTGATCCTGTTTGAGGTCATACCTATCCGATTTCTAATTCCAACTTTTCTGTGACCTTGGGCACCTTCCTTAATCTCACCGAAGCTTTACCATTTCTATTATTGACTAAAATATTAGAAATGGTTATCTTTTGAGGTTGTAATAAAGACTAAGCAAAATGGAAATCTCCTGGAACATTTTTCTGTATTTTTCTTTCCTCTCCAGTGGAAATAGATACCAAGTCCCAAGCCTGGCAGATGTTAAATGTGGTATCTCATGGCACATAAAGAGAACAGACTAGACCTGGGGGAATTGTATGCTGCTGTCTTGATCTTTACTCCAATAGTACCACCTGCTTTCTTGTTGTAAAAAACTTCCATGGCTGCCCTATCAAAAGTAGACTTTCCCTTTCAGCTCTTTGTTTTCAAAACCAAGCCAGCCCTCAGTGGACCAAAAGTAATATTAAATGTGTCAAAGTGATGGTCTTTACAGCTGGATTGTCGTCATACAATCAATCAATCAACCACAAGAACAATAACACTTTCCCTACAAAGAACAGAAAAAATATTCTTCCTTCCAAAATAGCCAGGAAACATTTACATCAAACATTGACTGGTGCACAATTTGTTGTACCTGGTCATTCCATACACAAGAGCCTACCTGATACCTCTCGGAGGGGATGTAACTCCAAACTCACTCACTCCACTCCACTCCACTTTCAAGGTTTTGAATCAACCAGCAAGAATGAATGCAGTTATATATAAAAATGTAAATAGGTCAAAGAAATCACAGCAAAGATAAAAGAAAGGTACGTGAGACCAAATGGAAAATCAGCTCACTGAAACATATGCGAAGAGATTGCACACAGTTATAAAAATAGGAATCTTAATGTGGTTCTGAGTTTCTATGCATCCAAAAAAGTATTATTTAATCTATTACAGGAGACACATTCTCCATAAAATAAAATAATACCTGTTTCCCAAGAAAGCAATGCTTCCAGGCACTAAACTCTTAGAGATATGTCTCCTGCTGATACCCATAAAGGTAAATCTATGAGTCTGAAACTATTTACCTACAAACTTATCCCGTAACTCTGTGCTTTTTAAATAGATAAAAGACTCAAAATTAATCTTTCGGTCCTCTCTGCTCCTGCATGTTTTGCTCTCCATAATGGAAGCTTTACAGAGTGACCTACTTCAGGCAAAGGGTCACATCTTGGTGTACTCTAGAGTTGCTGTGTACAGCTGTGCAGCCTGTTCACTGCATTTAACTAGACTATGGTGAGTGATGCCTCTCTGGGGCTTAGCAATGCAATTTGCAGCACACCACATAGTATCTTCCTTGTAGAAAGCATTCAGTCAATATTTGCTTTATTACCTAAACATACCTCTGCAGTAAACACAGGGGTTATGCATGTGCGTCCCTGCCTGGATGTGAATTCTAGCTCTGCCACTTGCCAACTGCGTGACCTTGGAAAAGTTACCTAACCTTTTGGCACATGTATTCCTCATCTATAAAACGAAGATAGTAAAAGTGCACACCTAATAGGATTAAGTACTTTATGTACGTAAAGAGCTCAGAACAGTGCCTGGCACAAAGATTCTGCATTAGTATTATTCCGGTTTATTCTGGTGTAGAAAATATACAGGTAGATTTCTATTTTAGTGTTCTTAATGGGCTATTCAAATAATTATGCTCCTTCTCAAAAGTGCCTTTTAGATAGGAATGTTGCAATGGTACAATGCATTAAGGAAGTCTACAATTCCAAGAGAATACAATAAGGAAGGGGAAGGAGATTAGCCCTTTTGATCACCTATGGTATGCCAGGCACTGAGCAAACACTTCATGTATGTGGTCTTATTCAGTCCTCAAAACTATCTGATAAGGTAGAAGTATTATGTGTGCCCTAAAACAAGCTTAACCAGTCTGTGAGTGCAAATTGTGTTACATCCTCAGTAAGCATCCCACCATCATCAGTTAATACAGAACCCAGCCCTGACAAAATCTCTCCATCTTTGCCTCTGGGTCTCCAAGGCTATCTCCATGCCTCTCAGAGGGGATGTAACTCCAAACTCACTCACTCCACTCCACTTCCAAAGATTTGAATCAACCAGCAAGAATGAATGCAGTTATATATAAAAATGTAAATTAATCGCAGAAATCACAGCAAAGATAAAAGAAAGGTACATGAGACCAAATGGAAAATCAGCTCACTGAAACATATACCAAGAGATTGCACATGTACAAAGCCCATTGGTCAGATGCCTCTTGTATCTGCCAGATATCACTGTCCCTTCTGCTAGGCATGGATCCTGAAGAGACAGCTGCCAGATCTGCTGGCAGCTTCTGTATCTGCCCAGTATTGCCACCTTTGCTGGGCACTAGACTTTCATTGCGTGCTGCCACATAGGCTGGGCATCATCACTGTTGGCAGTCTCCCTTGCATTTCCTCCTGGCCTCTAGTTGCTCTTCAGCTACTGTGCTGCTCCCCCTGCATTTTGCATTATTGAAGTACTAGTAGAGATTGTAGGAGGAAAGTCACTCTCTCCACTTGGGGCACTTGTACCTTTCCAACAGGTCATCAAAACAGGAATGCTTGTGCCTTGGTGTCTCTCATTTCTTAAGAAAACATCAGGACAGGAGCTGTGGCTCACTCTTGTAATCCCAGCACTTTGGGAGGCCGAAGTGGGCAAATCACAAGGTCAGGAGTTTGAGACCAGCCAGGCCAACATGGTGAAACCCCTTCTGTACTAAAAAAATACAAAAATTAGCCAGACATGGTGGCATGTGCCTGTAGTCCCAGCTACTCAGAAGGCTGAGGCAAGAGAACAGCTTGAACCGGGGAGGCAGAGGTTGCAGTGAGCTGAGGTCACACCACTACACTCCAGCCTGAGCAACACAGTGAGACTCCATCTCAAAAAACAGAAAGAAAGAAAAAGAAGAAGAAAAAAAAAAACCATCAATTTGGCTGGGTGCAGTGGCTCATGCCTGTAATCCCAGCACTTTGGGAGGCCAAGGCAGGTGGATCACCTGAGGTCAGGAGTTTGAGATCAGCCTGGCCAACCTTGAGATCAGGTTTCAACAACAGGTGAAACCCTGTCTCTACTAAAAAATACAAAAAAAAAAAAAATTAGCCAGGCGTGGTGGTGGACACCTGTAATCCCAGCTACTTGGGGGGCTGAAGCAGAAGAATCGCTTGAACTTGGGAGGCGAAGATTGTAGTGAGCCAAGGTTTCACCATTGCACTCCAGTCTGGGCAATAAGAGAGAAACTCAGTCTCAAAAAATAAACAAATAAATAAATAAATAAATTTGGATTTGTTTTACATTCAATCTTCACTATATCCAGAACCCAGATGAAATGAGGGCGATGTCAGGGATATATCTGAAGCTTTACACTGCCCAAAACTTCCTTCTGGACCCCAGGGGCTCACCACTAGACCAGCCTACAAGCTATTGTAGAGTTTGAAAGATTTTTTGAGAGTGACATAGTTGCTTTACTAATTTTTTAAAAAGAGCTTTTTTCTGATATATCTGTGTCTAGAGTCAAGATAGAAAATATGCAGATATATGCTACATTTATCTAATGTCACTATATCCCATGTCGTAAACATTAATAACAACTTCAGAGTCCGGGGGAAATGTAAGGAGAGTGTGATAGAAACAGAGCCTAGAATAATAGAAAAAGTAACAATTCTGAGACCAAATAGATGTGGGTTTTATCCCAGCTCCATGTACCTTCCAGTCAATTACTTCACCTTAACTTTCTTATTTATAAAATTGAAATGATAATAGCACACCTGGAAATTCAAGAAATAGAGTTATTGTGCATGAAATGCCTGGTGTATAGTATGTGCTCAATAAATGATCATTCTTTTTTTTTTTCATTATCATCACTTTGTAATTTTCTTTGGATATGGACTTTGGGGGCTCTAAATCATGAAAAGTGGCAGGCAGCTGAAAGAACAGTGCTGTTCCATAATTATTTACTGAATGTCTCCTGTATTTAACTTTGCATTAGCTCTAAGGGATACAATGGAGAACAAGAGCAACAAAGCTCCCACTCTTAGAGCCTACACTGTAGGTGAGAAGATATAAAATACATAAACGAGTAATAGTATTATAAATGCCATTAGTACTCTGAAATGAGTGTACAAAACATGCTAGGAATAATGTGCAATCTATGAAGAGTTTTATGGGGAGAAGAGTGAAATGGCATAATTTATATTTCTAACAGATCACAGAGACAGTTTGTGGAAAATGGAAAGTTGCAAGTGTGAAAGTGAGCAAGTGAAAGTCATTCTCTGCTGCAGGAGAGCAACATAAGCTGGCCTCGCTTGACTTCAAAATAGTTTTCAGTGCAATCAATTCACCATTTCCGTGTGGAGAAGGTCTGTTGTTCAGACTCGTTGGAGGCTAAAAAAGGTTCTTTATGATGAGAGCTGGGAAGTCAGTGAAACGGCTCCCACCTCCAAGTTGGATCATGGGGTAATGCAGCAGAAGACTCCAAAAGTCACAGATGAAAGAAGGTTGTGCCAAATTAAGAATAAAGAGATTTAGAAGGCTGCTGGTCAGCTTGAGGCACAGATTTCAGACGGCACAGGAGGAGATAGCAAGCAGTGTTGGACAGGTCTTCATGTAAGGAAGGAGCCAGGACCTGCTCTTACCAGAAAGCGGAGCTCTGCCATTTGATTTCTTTTAGTGCCATGTAAGTCTCTCCATTCCCGAGGTAATTTGACACAGTCTGAGAAGGCTCCTGCTCTCTATGAGCTGGGCTTTTGCAAGAGATGCTGCAGAGAGAAAACCTATGTTAGACCTGTGTACATGTTTATATCTGTGTGTGTATATACATGTACATACATATATATGACCATTTTGATTTATTTAATTTATAAATCATTTTGCTATAACACAAATATCTTGCAAAAAATGTTATAGTCTACGAGTTCCTACAAAATCACAAGCAAGAACTAGAGACATGTACTTGACATAATGTGAAGTTTTGTGCTCTGTGCTTCTGCAGGAAGAGATGAGGTGATTCTTCAGACGCTGATCAAAATTCCCTGCCTCCCTCAGGGTCGCTGAGCCTCGGAATGGCAGGAGCACTGCGCCATCTGGTGGGCAGATGCACTGCATCAACGTTCATTAGCAGAGGCTTTTTACACACACACACACACACACACACACACACACACATATGCTTTTCAAGGAAGACTCGAGAACAAATCCAGAAGCTGAGCTGACAACTACAAAATACCATCAATTAAAGCTATTCTTTGGTAAGTTTCACAACAGATTAATTTATAAATGAAAAGGATTGAAATGTGGTACCACTGTAAATCTTTAATTTTTCAGTAGGATATATATTATCTGATAGCTAATGGGTGTGTACCCTGTGCCGGGTAGGTGCTAGTCTATGTACTTTACACGTGTTAACATATGTCATCCTCACAGCAATCCTATAAGATAGGTACTATTTCCATCCCATTTTACAGGTGAGGAAACTGAAACAGAGAGGTTCAGTACCTTGCCCAAAATTGCATGAGCTGGTATGTGGCAGAGCAAGAATATAACAATGTTCTTGAGCTCTTAGGCACTAGGCTAGGCTGCTTCTCCCATACACACAATGTAGCACAGTGAGATTGGGTGTCATTAAGACAGAGGTTAGAAAACAGGATTTTGAAAAGCATGTTCCGAAAGCATAAGATTCTGTTTTCAAATTGCTTCCCCAAGCAGAAGAACACAAAACTCTGAGCTTCCTATAAGGCAGAACCTTTATAAAAAGCAAGTTTTTGAAAACTGCTTTACAAAAAAAAAGTACACTTTTTAGAATCACCAAATTTGGAACTAAAGAGCAAGATCCCTTGATGATCATAATTGTGGTAGTTAATTGTATGTGTTGACTTACTGGGCCATGAAATTCTCAGACACTTGGTCAAACATTATTCTAAGTGTGTCCATAAGAGTGTTTCTGGATGAAATTAATGTTTGAATTGAGAGACTGAGTGAAGCAGATTGCATTCCTAAATGTGGCAGGCCTCATCCAATAGGTCAAAAAATTGAGTAGAACCCAGAGACTCACCCTTGCTTGAGTAAGAACAAGAGGAAACTCCCTCTGCCTGACTGCTTTGAGATGGGACATCAGTCTTTTCCTGCCTTCAGACTCAAACTGAAATATTGGCTATTCTTCGGTCTCCAGCTTGCCAACTGCATATCTTAGGACATTCTGTTGACTCTGTTTCTCTAGAAAAGCCTTACTAATGTGATGCTCGCTGTGTCATCATCACATTGCCATCATCATTGTGGTCACCCTCAACATCATCATCATCATCTTCTCTACCATACACTGAGTGTCCTCCCTTGCAGGTACAGTGTTCAGTGCTCTGAGACTGTGTGTGTAAAAGTGCTTATTTCACAGATGAGTAAACCGAGGCTCAGCGAATTTGGAACATGTACCCAACACCTCACCAACAGTCAGTGGTACAAGTGAGACCATGGTTATGAACAACCCAGGGCATTTTTCTCTATGCCAAGTGGCATCTCCCACTAGATGGAACAGTCATCAACAACAAACATTTGGAAGGATGATGGCATGTTTTCCATCTTCAGATATCTTATTAACTCTAATTTTCTCCAAAAGTGCTTTCTCATTCCTTTGAAAGCCATTATTTTCCTTCTTTTCCAGGGTGACATGTTGTCATTTTAGCTTGGTTACTTTTGAGGCAATTTAATCTGATTTTGGTAGGAACCAGTTATTCTTCTTACATCTGTTTGATCATTCAGCAACTAACAGGCATTTTCCACAACTGCAGATACAAAAGAGACAAGAAAAAGTACAGCTCACCTTACATACCCTGATTCATCTGAGCTGGGCATGATTCAGCTACTCATGATATTGAATTTGGGAAATATGTGTGTCTTCAGACTTTTTCCCCTCTCTGTATGGGATAGGACTGGAAATTCAAGCAACAAAGGGATGAACTTATACACAAGGCTGCTGCAGCCTGCATAAAAGTATACAAGTAGACCCAGCTGCCAAGGACAAGAGAGGGTGGGGCATCAGTCCAGCACATGCTCCCATGACAACTTCCAAAGGAAAAATAGATTATAATTATTAGAAACCCAATTGCCCTATTAAAATACATGAAATAACTACATAAATTGTGAAATTGAAGTCATGGGTTTTTTTTTTTAAAAGAAGTGAAAGATATTTGTATCCAGAAAGAAAATTTAAACCAAGATATATCTAAGTAAACTGTGCCCTTCCCACGCCTAAGCTCCAAAATGTTAATCAGATGTGTAGTCCCAGAGTCAGGACCTCTTGGCCCATGGTGAGTTCACCTTGGACAGACTCCTTTGAAGAGATAAACTATCTAGGATAAGA
The DNA here is from genome assembly GCF_047675955.1 of Chlorocebus sabaeus. Lineage (NCBI taxonomy): Eukaryota > Metazoa > Chordata > Mammalia > Primates > Cercopithecidae > Chlorocebus > Chlorocebus sabaeus. The sequence continues at coordinate 11,808,906 of NC_132910.1, forward strand.
AGAAAACTTGCTAGAAATCGCCAGATAAATAACAGTAGATTGTAGCCTATCTGCCGGGAAGCACACTTTTTCTCCAGCCATTTGCAGGAAGAGCTAGAGAAGTAGGTTGCTATGCCATTACAAGTCATTTTCTCTCCTGAGCTATGCCAGCCCATGCTCCTTTTTCATTCCAATTGCTGCATTTCTAGAGGATCATACTGCCATTTTTCTCTTCTCTGTCTAACACCAATCGCACTTCTGGGCTGTTGCCCCCACTGCTGATGGTGTTAATCTCCATGGGAACCAATGTGACTCAGAGGGTCAATGTGTGCTTGGCAAGTCCTATTACGATCATTGCCAGCATGTTACCAGCAACGGCAGCATAATCCTCAGTGATCATATTTTTGTTGTGTGAATTTTGCCGGTGAGTCATGCAGCTTAAAGGCAACAGCCTCAAAGGAAATCTTAGCTTAGCACTTTGGAGTAAATCCTATCACAGCCACCTTCTATGCAAGCTGCATTCCAGCATCCCCCCTTTCAGAAGTCATGGAGTCCACTATTTGCTCAGGAATTACATTTTCTTGGACTTTTTCTGTATCTCTTACCCTGGTTTGGGATCATACATTCTGCCTATAGACAGTAGGAACTATTTAATGGGAATAGCAATGCCCATGGAAATAATGGCTTTCCCTTTCAATAAGATATTCTAATTTTTCTATTGTTGTTGTGATGGTAGTGGCAATGGTTTTCATTTAATAACATGAAATCTACCCTGTGGCCTCCTATAGGATGAATCCAATGAAAGAAAGCTATTTGGTCAATCGAAAATTGTCTTACAAAGTTTGAGTTGCTAAAGATAAGCTAGAGATCACTGAATCCAACCTCCCACCTGGTACAGGTTCTGATAAATGCATCCAGCATCTTTTTGATTAGTGGAAAGCAAAGATAGTCTCCCAGTTATTTTCAAGAAGTGTACACTCTAATGCTGGATCACAAATTATTAGAGAATCCTTTCTTACAATGAGTTAAAATCTGCCCCCTGTAACTTTGATCCATCTATTAGCATTCTGCTCTCTAAGGAATAAAAAAAAAATACTTTCTCTCCTGTACTCCCATTTTATCTCTACTGGGGTCATCTAGTACCCAATCCTTCCTGCCTCATCACATGAGACTCCTCACCTGTTTTTCATGTGTCTGTCTCCTTCACCAAATGTAGCTTCTGGAAGACAAAACACATGTCACATTCTTTGAATCATGAGTGCTTATGTTTAATGACACACCTTCAAATACTCCATGCTACTTTGTCTTTCTCCCCTGGTCATTGTATTAGTCTGTTCTCACACTGCTATGAAGAAATGGCCAAGACTGGATAATTTGTAAAGAAAAGCAAAGAAGTGGGCACCTTCTTCACAGGGCAGCAGGACAGAGTGAGTGCAAGCAATACAAATGCCAGATGTTTATAAAACCATCAGATCTTATGAGACTCACTCACTATCATGAGAACAGTATGGGGGAAACTGCCCTCATGATTTGATTACCTTCATCTGGTCCAGCCCTTGACACAAGGGGATTATGGGGATTACAACCCAAGATGAGATTTTGGGTGAGGACACAGAGCCAAACCATATCATTCCACCACAACCCCTATCAAGTCTTATGTCCTCACATTTCAAAACACAATCATACCTTTCCAATAGTCCCCAAAGTTTTAACTCATTCCAGCTTTAACCCAAAAGTCCAAGCCCAAAATCTCTGAGACAAAGCATGTCCCTTCTGCCTATGAGCCTGTAAAATCAAAAGCAAGTTAGTTACTTCCTAGATACAAGGAGGATACAGGCATTGGGTAAATACACCCATTCCAAATGGGAGAGATTGGCCAAAACTAAGGGGCTACAGGCCCCATGCAAGTCCAAAATCCAATAAGGCAGTCATTAAACCTTAAAGTTCCAGAATGATCTTTTTTGACTCCATGTCTCACATCCAGGTCACGCTGATGCAAGAGGTGAGCTCCCATGACCTTGGGCAGCTCTGCCCCTGTGGCTTTGCAGGGTACAGCCCCTCTCCTGGCTGCTTTTACAGGCTGGCGTTGAATGTCTGTGGCTTCTGCAGGCTCATGGTGCAAGTTGTCAGTGGATCTACCATGCTGAAGTCTAGAGGACAGTGGCCCTCTTCTCACACCTCCACTAAGCATTACCCCAGTGGAGACACTGTGTGGGGGCTCCTACACTGCATTTCCCTTCTACACTGCTCTAGCAGAGGTTCTCCATGAGAGCTCGGCCCTTGCAGCAAACTTCTGCCTGGATATCCAGGCATTTCCATACATCCTCTGAAATCTAGGCAGAGGTTCCCAAACCTCATTTGTTGACTTCTGTGCACCCACAGGCTCAACACGATGTGGAAGCTGCCAAGGCTTGGGAGTTGCACCCTCTGAAGCAATGGTGTGAGCTGTATCTTGGCCCCTTTTAGCCACAGCTAGAGCTGAAGCAGCTGGGATGCAGGGCATCATGTCCTGAGGCTGCACAGAGCAGAGGGGCCCTTGTTGCAGAAAGTCAGGGACCCCAAATGGAGGGACTGGCTGAAGTCATGGCAGAAGAACATAAATTGTAAAGATTTCATGGACATTTATTAGTTCCCCAAAGTATTACTTTTATAATTTCTTACACCTGTCTCTACTGCAGTCTCTGAACATAAACTGTGAAGATTTCATGGACACTTATCACTTCCCCAATCAATACCCTTGTGATTTCCTCTGCTTGTCTTTACTTTAATCTCTTAATCCCATCATCTTCGTAAGCTGAGGAGGATGTATGTTGCCTCAGGACCCTGTGAAGATTGCGTTAACTGCACAAACTGTTTTTAGAGCATGTGTGCTTGAACAATATGAAATCTGGGCACCTTGAAAAAAGAACAGGATAACAGTAATGTTCAGGGAACAAGGGAGATAACCTTAAACTCTGACTGCCGGTGAGCCGGGTGGAACAGAGCCATATTTCTCTTCTTTCAAAAGCAAATAGGAGAAATATCACTGAATTCTTTTTCTCAGCAAGGAACATCCCTGAGAAAGAGAATGCACCCCTGAGGGTAGGCCTCTAAAATGGCCGCTTTAGGGGCAGCTGTCTTTTACTATCAAAGACAAAGGGATGTAATAAACCCCAGTCTCCTGTAGCGCTCCCAGGCTTATTAGGATGAAGAAATTCCTGCCTAATAAATTTTGATCAGACCAGTAGTCTGCTCTCAAACCCTGTCTCCCAATAAGATGTTATCAATGACAATGCGTGCCCGAAACTTCATTAGCAATTTTAATTTCACCCCATCCTGTAGTCCTGTGATCTCGCCCTGCCTCCATTTGCTTTGTGATATTTTATTACCTTATGAAGCATGTGATCTCTGTGACCCACACCCTATTCGTACACTCCCTCCCCTTTTGAAAATTGCTAATAAAAATTTGCTGATTTTACAGCTCAGGGGACATCACTGAACCTGCCAACATGTGATGTCTCCCCCGGACACTAAGCTTTAAAATTTATCTCTCTTGTACTCTTTCCCTTTATTTCTCAGACCAGCCAATGCGTAGGGAAATAGAAAAACAACCCACGTTGGCTATCGGGGGTGGGTTCCCCCGATAGGCCCTGGGCCCAGAAAACCATTTTTTCCTCCTAGGCCTCTGGGCCTGAGACAGGAGGGGCTGCCTCAAGGTCTCTGACATGCCCTGGAGACATTTTCCCTATTGTCTTGGTGATTAACACTCAGTTCCTTATTACTTTTGCAAATTTCTGGAGTGGGCTTGAATTTCTCCCCAGAAAATAGGATTTTCTTTTCTACTGCATCATCGGCCTGCACATTTTCCAAACTTTTATGCTCTGCTTCCTTTTGAATGTTTTGCCAGTTAGACATTTCTTCCACCAGATACCCTAAGTCATCTCTCTCAAGTTCAAAGTTCCACAAATCTCTAGGGCAAGAATGAAATGCTACCAGTCTCTTTGCTAAAGCAAAGCAAGAGTGACCAACAAATTCCTCTTCTCCATCTGAAACCACCTCAGCCTGGACTTTATTGTCTATATCACTATTAGCATTTTGGTCAAAGCCATTCAACAAGTCTCTTGGAAATTCCAAACTTTCTCACGTTTTTTGAGCCTCCCAAACTGTTGCAGTCCCTGTGTGTTACCCAGTTCCAAAGATGTTTCCAACTTTCAGGTATCTTTGTGCTGCACCCGACTACCTTGGTACCAATTTACTGTATTAGTTTGTTCTCACACTGCTATGAAGAAATACCTAAGACTGGGTAATTTATAAAGGAAAAAGATTTCACTGACTCACAGTTCTGCATTGCTGGAGAGGCCTCAGGAAACTTACAATCATGGTAGAAAACAAAGGAGAAGCAGGCACCTTCTTCACAGGGTGGCAGGATGGAGAGAGTGCAAGGAGGAGAAATACCAGACACTTATAAAACCATCAGATCTCATGAGACTCACTCACTGTCACAAGAACAGCATGAGGGAGACCCCCCATCATAATTCAATTACCTCTACCTGGTCCCACTCTTGACACATGGGGATTATGGGGATTACAACTCAAAATGAGATTTTGGGTGGAGACACAGCCAAACCATATCAGTCATGCTAGTTCAGGCTAAGAATTTCTAATTCCTTCAACTATTTGTCAAATCACCAAGCAGATACTGGCCTCTTTTCACCTCCTTCACCAACAAGAGCACAAATAAAGTGAAAGAGGCAGATTAAATCATATAATGTCTCTGTGACAAAAACTATACTTTCAAATATCACACTATGTGGTGAGGGTAATGAAGTAGTTCAGAAAGTCTATAAAGGGTGCTCTAGGTCCTTCAAACAGCCTTGAAATTCTACAATAAATGAGATTTTTACAACCAGAAGAGACTGTAGATCCCACCTCACGCAATCAGTACTAAGGGGAATATGGGGACCTGAGAATCAGAGTGAATTGCCCAAGGTCACAGAGCCAGTTACGGGATGAGCTAAAACTAGCTAAAATTAGCACTTCTTTTTCTCTCTCTCATGTTCTTTACAACACACCACACGAACTCAAAGTGAATATTATGCCCAGGCACTTTATATGCTCCTGAATAGTTAACTGGTGATTTCAAATGTGGAAAGCATGTTCTTATATCTTCAGACCTAAATTTTAGCACTCTCTCTCCCAGTGATAGCATTTATATGGTACTAAATATTCCAACAGGGTTTTAAGGCTTACAACTACTGTCCCTGGCAATCTTGGTTTTGATCTCAGAAGAAAGAGATGCTAATATAAAATCTTCAGAGTTTTAAAAGACTGATGGAGTCTTTCTTATTCACGTTTATCTTACACAGCACTTAGCACAGTGCCTGGCATATGATAGTCATTTAAAAAATGTTTGCTGACAGATTAATAGTTTTATAATTATTCATTAATAAATTATCCATGACAAAATTTCAAATCAGGCTAAATTTCCCTATCTCTTGGCCTATTTCCTATGTCAAGGCCACATCCTCAATAATCAATTGGTTATTGTTCAAAGAACGTAAACAAATACTAATGTTTATCCAAGCAACATATACTTTGAAACTCAAATATACTAAAAATATACATACAAGACAATTCTAACTTGCAAATAGATGACATTCTGACAGAGCATATGCACACTAAGAACTAGAACTTGAAAGATACATTCTGGAGGAGAAAAAGTAACAAGAGGAGGAAGAGGAGGAGTAAAAAGAAAGAGAAAAGTGGCTGGTGTAAAATTCCCTTTGTGTTGGTGAAGCACATTGTACAGAATATGACAGAGTAAAAGAAGAACCTGTTTCCATCTCTGCTTCTCTCTATAGCAGCCTCTATGACCTTGAGATAAATAGATTCCCAGGTCTGTGAAACAAGATCTATTTAAGACATTGTTTATTTAGGAAACATGAGTTCCCCTTCACCAGGAACACAAATCCCAGCTTCTAAAGTTATAAAGCCACTGTCACGTTAGAAGGAAATTTATTCCACACTCATTGTGATTGGAAGAAAACTTATTATCCCTGAAGAGAGAATTTGTTAGCCTTTCTACCCAATCTTTCTTAGCAATGTGCAATAAAAAAAACTTTCTTTTTCAATTCAGTCGAAAAAACTAAGTATAAAAGTTGGTTCAAGTGAAAAACTATTAAAAATACATACCTTAAATATTTTATTTCAATGTCAAACATGTAAGTGTACATTCATGTGTCCATCTCTGAGATATAATGGAGCAGGCACTATCTAAATTTCCTTAAAGTTTATTTTTGCATAAACCACTCCCAAAATGCCTCCTTTACAATTGGTGGCTTCAATTTTTTTAATATGCAAAACATTAGGACACTTTAAAAGCAATCTGACTGCAGAAACTTTCTTAATTTTTATGTTTTTAAGTCAAACTCCAATCTTCGCAAAATATTTTGTTATTTTGCAAATAAATAACTCTTCTTCCACACTCAGACTTTACTCATTAAATATATATTATTATAATATTGCAAAATTACAAGTACAATTGACAAAAACAGATTTGGGAACAAACACAACTGATTGTTGGTAAGCATACAGCTCAACTCCTGAAAGTAGGATTTGGGCAAACCACAGAGTCATCTGCCAGCACAAAGTATTCAGTCAAGCATGGGTATCCATCAGGATCCTGTACAGAGGACATTAAGAATATCAGTTCATCTGGTAAACCAATGTAAAGCGTTCCTACTTTATTTACAACAACAGCGCCACCACGAGTTTTGTGGGACAGTGTTACTGCCCACTCCCCAAACCTCCATTGACTATACTTTGATAAAAACCTCCTGTATTAGTTTCTGAGGACTTTCATAACAATTTATCACAAACTAGGTGTTTAAAACAGCAAATTCTTTTTTTCTCCCACAATTCTGGAGGTCAGAAGTCCAAAATCAAAGTGTCAGGACTATGTTCCCACTGAAGGCTCCAGGAAAGAATCTTCCCCTGCCTCCTTTAACTTCTGGGTTCCCAACCATCATATCTGCAAATACCCTGTTTCCAAATAAGCTCACATTCTTAGGTTCTTGGTAGACATGAATTTTTGAAAGGCACTATTCAACTGGTCTACCACACTTTGACAAACCCTCACCTCTACATGCTTAAATAGCCTTAAACATGCTATTTCCTCTTCTAGAAAACCCCCTCCCCCATTCTTTGACATGGTAAATTCTCATATGCTTCCTTGCTCATATGCTTTTGGCTGTTCTCCCAGAAGAAGATCCTTGCCTCCTTATTATAATTCATTTTCCTATACTGACCTTGTCTGTTTTTCTTATCTATTTTTACCATCACACCCACTTTTTCAACTATTTATTGAGCACCTGCTAAATGTCCACACTGTTCTAGGGGCTGAAGGTATATTTCATAGTAATGACTAAGACCACATTTCCTGCCTTTTGAAGGATAGAAAGCTTTAAGTCTTTAAAAGGAAGGGGCATAAATTTGTTTTTGATTCCTCAAAACCAGGTGTGCTACTAGTCATACAGTAAGCACTCAATACACATTTGTTGAGTAAACAATTTCAGAGGGCAAAGCAAATAATGGGCAGAGTGGGACAGTTGGCGGTCTGAGGATACAGATTTTTGCCTAGAATGAAAACTTTCAAGTAACTCAAGCTATGACCAGGAAATGCACTGCCTCTGTTTTACTAAAAATGCTCAAACAGAAATCTGTCAATGGAAGATCAGCCTGCATGATTTCTAAGGTTCCTTTCAACTCTATTTCTTTTCATTTCCTAATAGATTAAATGATGGAGAGAGGACATTTCTCAGTTTTGCCTTTTTTCCTATGCAAATTCAAAAACTTTTATTCAGTACTAACAATGTACTAGGTATACTGCTAAACATTTAATTCCTATTAAGTGTTAACTAAATTCTCACCACACATCACACAAACAGGTAAAATAGTAAAAGAAACCACTGACTGTTCACCAAAGAATATGTCTTCTCTTTTTCCTGAAACACAACTAGATCACATTTCTCAATGTTCCTTGCGTTCAGGGGTGACCATGTGACTGAGTTCTAGCCAATCGAGCACAAACAAAAGTGAAAGGTGCTACTTCCAGGCCTGGCCCATAAAAATCTCCCAGGTGTACTCCTTTACTCTCTTTTTCCTTTCTAGATGCTAAAATGGAGATAACTTACAACACATGCATTCTCCGTGTGGGTAATATGGCTCCCAATAACTGAGCATTGTTGCTTGGGGGAGCAAAAACGTCTTTGATATTGCAATGGTATGTGGCCTTTCAAAGCTCATATCTACCTAGTAAAATCTTATTTCTTAGCATTTAATTTCTCTTATTAGGGAGAAGTTAAATTTAATTAATTTAAATTAATTGGGTTTAATTAATTTAAATTAATTGGGTTTAATTAATTTAATTTTTCTCCTTAGGGGAGAAATAATGAGAAAATATTTGAGAACTACTACTCTAAAGCAACCCTGAAAACTACATATTAAAGATAGTAAAACCTCTTTCAGCCTGAGTCTCTGAATGACTACCTGGAGAAGAAACGTTTTGGTCGCTACCAAGTATTATTAATGAAAAATCTCATTTCTATTGTGTTTGAACCATTATATACTTAGGAGTCTGATATAGCAGTTAACCCACCCTAAGTGTTATAACTATTCTCTTATCCATTTTACACATGGAGAAAACCGAGCTCAGAGAGCGTAATCCTAAGGTCAAGCCTGCTGGTAAATAGTAGAGCAGAGATTTAGAACTTGTCTGATTCAAAAACCTGAGCTATTGATCCTTATGCTCCATTGTTTCTCCAACTGTCAGAAGCTACATGTCTCCACTGTATGAGACCATTTCCAGTCTGAATTACTGGAGGTTACTGAATGTGATCTCTAGTTTGGGGATTAAAGTTGTACTATTTTTAGTTATACTATTTTTATGCATTCAAACTTGATAAATCCTTCCAAAAATCTTAACTTTAATTCATACTTGCAAAGTTGTGCTGCAGCAAATCTCTTGTAATCAAATATGCACAGTAATAAACAGTGAAATCAAACGTGTGGAAATAAATTTTTTTTTTTTTTGATAAAGACACAAAAACGAGATGCATCAGGTCTGGGTGAAACCTATAAAAAATTCAAGTAAGTCAAAGGCCCATGGAATTTGGTTTCATAAGCATTCAAAAACATCCAAGTTTCCCCAGCTGAGAATGCAAAGTCAGGATGAAGATTTCATGAGATCTAAGGAATTACATCATTGCTCTTCAAAGCATCTTACTATGTACGATCATATCATAGACAATGATGGGCTTTGTCCTAAAGTTGCGAATCCACAGTTTTCCCATAGAAATTGCATAGGATGTTACCTATGTGGAAACTATTTAACTTGCATTGTCCCCAGAAAAGTATTATCAAAACACATAGATGTCTGAAAGAGCTTTTCATTGTTCTCCATGTAGGTGTATGCATGCTTAATGTAGTGTAAGTCTTAGAGCTGCTGAATAAAAAAAAGAATAACTTTTTAAAATGTTGACTAATAATGTTTACTGTGTTGATAGATGGGAAGAGCATTGCTCAAATCTTTAATTCTCTATGCAAGTTTTACTGTGTGCCCTTTTCTGATGATCTTTGGATACACAATTGAATGATGCTCCTTAGAGAATTTCCCCCTTTTTTGCTTCATTTTATTCCATTGCTACTTAAATAAGTTAATTTACTGCTCTGAGACTTAAATGCATCACATTCCAACCTGAAATACAGGAGATGTGAACAAAAAGTGGAACTATTGAAAGCTAGATAGAGATTATAGGACGTTTTAGGTAAAGATTGAAGGAGGAATTACTTGTTTTTGATTCTTATGTATTTAAAAGGGTGCTACAGCTTTGGAACATATTTCCAGATGCAAAATTAATATTATAGAGAATCATCAGGTTCACGGCTTTTGAATCTAATGCCACCTCTTCTGTATGCTGTGAGTAACCCTACCTTTTAGCATTTAAGAGATAAAGCTCTATGTTAAATTTTCCAATTATTACCTGTCTGGTACAGTTGCAACAGGACCATATCAAGTATTTGAGTTTTACTAGGGAAATGTAATTACAGTTTGAAAAATAGTAGAAAATGCATTCCTATCACATCCTTAGTGGCAGTTTATATGCTAAAAAGAAAAACGCTTAGGGTCTAATTCATAAGAGCTCTATGCTTCATTTACATTTTTCTGTGCAGTTTACTTGGAAAAGAGCATAATGCATGTTTTTCAAGTAAAATATGCCATTTAGGGATTCATTCAACTTGCTTTCCATTGTCCTCATCGAGGGCCAAGCGTTCTTTTCTGCAGTCCTAAAGGGCACTAGTAAATGGGGTGGGCGGAAAGCCCTCACTATTAACTAAAAGAAATGCCTAAAACCATTGTACAGATTATTTAGAAAATTTACAGCAGTCTCTAGCAGTCAAATCTTGAAAAGCCTGTTGTACATTTACTATGCAGACTGTTTCCCACGCCCTTTGTATAGAATATTGAGCAAATTACCTGACAATATGGATATTTTTGAGGTCTGCTCAGAATTCACAAGATTCTGACCATTTCCCAAGCCATCCATGTCCTTTCTTTAGTTCAGTGTTTCTCAAAACATGGTCTGTGGGCTGGCAAACATCAGAGTCAACTGAAATTCCTGTTAAAAACATGATTTCCTAAGTTCCACAACACTGATCCAAAATTGTTGAGGGTAGAGACCTGGAATTTGAATTTTACAAGCTATGATGATGAGCACCAAATTTAAAACCCCATCCCTGTATTTTGGACTAAGGCAATCAAGAGGGAGTTCACTCTTAGGTAGAGAAAACACACTCTCTTTTAGTAACCAGTGATTTTTTTTTAAACCAAGTTTACTAGCCCATGTAAGATCAACCTGGAGGAGGACAAAATCACATTTGCAAGAGATGGCTAGTTGGTCTCAAGCACAAAGTTATAACCCTCAACAGTATGATCTACAACATTCGGTCTTTCTGTCTTCTTCCTAATCCCTGTAACTGCTTTCTACAGTTGCTGAAAGAAAACTATGTAACCAAAACGCACTTCTCACAGTGTTCACTGATGCACTGGAAAATGAATATTGCGGACAATCAGCTCATTATTTATTCTACACACTATCAAAACTGGCAGGCCAATTTTCTTCTCCCCCTGAATTCATTGAACATATTCAATGGCTTTGGCATCCTATTAAGATCACTATAGCCCTATATTAGGGAACATTTGAAGTCAAACATATTTGTTCCAAAAAGGTATCCCCTCTGCCATTACAGAGTAACACTTGTAATACTTTTAGTGGATGAAGGCCGCTGACCTTGACTGGTTTGGCTAAGTTTACTCTGGGTTATCACCAAAACTTAGTATGTCTTTGTCGATTGATAAAAGAAAAATCTCATGTAGTAGAAATCCCTGTGTCACCCACATCTGGTTTTCCTCTCCTTCCTGGCACATATGAAGATTATACTTTCATGCCCAAGTGAGCAGAATTGAGTGATATGTGTCACTCCCAGGGCAAAGCATTTAATTGCTGGAATAAACACCCTAACACAGTCCATCCCTGCGTGATGACCAAGGAGCTGCAGGTTCCCAATGGAGCAATTACAGAGCATTTATTATCCCCAGAAAGTCACTTGGACTTACTCAACTTTGTCATCAAGAAACAAACCTTTCTTCTGTGAAGCCACTGAGATATGGGGGTTGTTTGTCACTACAGCATAACTTATCCAATCATGATTAACATAACAATACAGTATCACACTTCAATGTATTGACATATATTCAACATATTTTAGCAAACGGAATACCCTAGACCAATACCTGACAGGAAGGTCATGATGAGCAAACCGCTTCTTCCCAAAGAATGTTTCATCTCAATGTGCTGGGTGGTATCAGCCTTCAGATGGTAATAAAGTGTTTTGAAGCCTTTTCTGAGTCTGAGAAGGCTTTGGGGATCCAATTCAGAAGAGACTATTCTGAAGATCAAACGGGATAATGTATGCCAAAGTGTTCTGTTTAGCACACAGAGCTACACAAATAGGAATTAGGCTCGACAAAAAGCCCAGTTAGATTGTACTTAATTTCACATAAATTTTAAAGTTATTACTCTGCCTTCTTGCTTTCAGTTGGAGGGGTTTTATTTGATATTTTAAAAAGAATAAAATGTGTTGGATTAAAGGACATCCACATCTTATAAAATGAAAGTACATTTCCTATTTTGTCATTACTGTCTACATTTATAGTCATGCCCTTGCTGGAAGTACTATAGGAAGTGCTGTGAGAGATAGAAAAGTAGACAACATATTTTTTAAACAGGCCTTCATTTTCATCATCTGTGCAATGCAATTAACAGCTGCTAATCTCTCTCATGTTTCCACCCATAGATACTATGAATAAAAGTGCTATCATTTCTGCTATTATCTTTAAAAAAATATTTTGGTAACAATAGAATTTGGTTGGTACCTTTAAAATTCAATTTTTATCCTTGTAAAGTTCTTTGAATAAGGTTGTTTTTCTTTTAAGAGCTGGTAGGATTGATTAAGCAATGCTATCTGGATAAGAAAAGGTTAACAAAAATATTAAAATCCTTAACTCACTACTACATGTTTTTAAAAAAGAGAGAGAGATTTTTTTTTTTTTTTTTTTTTTTTTTTGTCTTTTCTGAGAGAGAGAAACCATGACGCTGTTTTCTTCTATGTCAGTTTGCCCAGAGGGATGCTGTTTCCTGAGCTTAATAAGGGCCCTATTTCTTTTCAGCCCTTACAGTCTATTAATTACTGAGGTGGGTGCTTAGAGATGTCGTAGCAATCATTTGTAAGATGATAAGAGCCCTCATCATTCTGAGATGTGGGTTTTAGCCATCTAAAATTACCCAAATGAAACAGATGTTGCAAATGTGAGTCCTTATTAGAATGTTTTCTTTTCATTAGCCAGCAGAAAGCTGTGCTCCTCACACTCCAGTCTCACATAGCAGGTCTGCCTAAGAAACCTCGGGCTGGGTGTGCCATATTCTACAGGACCTGTGGGTGCCCAAGGAGTTCTGGTTTGAGTCACTGACACAACACAAAAAGCCAGACCAGAAGCAGCCCACCATGATCCAAGAACTGGACTGCCAGGTAGGCTCAGTACCCAGCCCCTCCTGCACATTATTCAAAGTAAATTTCATGGTGTCCTTTTGCACCTAGGAGGCTAGAGCTGCACAAAGCTGCTTAATGAGGAACTGGGGAAAACTGGCCCTGTAAGCATGTGGCTAGAACTATACAGTTCATTTTTGTATAGTGGAACATTCTTCTGTTTATGGTGAGTAGATCTTTGTAATCCAAAAGAGAGAAAAAGAAGAAAGTTAAATGGTGACATATTTTGAGAAATGGTAAATGCCATTTCCTTTCCCCATTTCTCTAATCCTCTGGCACCTAAAATTCATATTCCACAATTAATCCCCTCAATAAATACCAAATACTAACTATATGCTGGGCATTTTTCTGGTCACTGAGGAAACAGCAATGAAATAGACAAAGTTCCAGCTCCCACGGAGCTAACATTCTAGTGAGAGACAGACTTCAAAGAAATAGATATATAACACAATATTGGGTATATACATGTTTAGAAGAAAACACAGAGCAGAAAGAACGGACACAGAAATGGCTCTGACTTTCAATAGGTTAGCTAGGAAAAGCCTCACTAAAGAGGTGATCTGAAAGAGACAAAGAAGTGAAGTGAGGGAATGACCCATGGGAAAATCTAGGATGAGAGTTCCAGGCAGAGAGAACAGCATGTGCACTGCCCTTAAGGTGGAGGCAAGCTTGGTGTATTGGAGGGATGGCGCAGGTGGGAAGGTGACTGGAACTGCAGGATGTGGGGGGAGCTACATGAAATGAAGCCAGAGAGTCTAGTAGACCACTTGAAGAACTTTGGATTTTGTTCTATCTACAACTATTGATGGGAAACTATTGGAGGATTAGAGCGAGTGAATATACAATCTGATTTTTTAAAGTTCATTCTGGCTGCTATTTGGAGAATAGTATCAGAAGGCAAAGTGGGAGCAAGGAGACTAATTGGGGATGGGAAAAGAAATCCAAGTTCTCTTTTGGATGATGTATGGGGTCACACCCCCTGTATACCAACTCAGATCCCCATCACTGCCTATTTCTTTTTCTCTACTTTGGAACCCACCTATGCCAGGTAGTTCCTCCACTTTAGAACTTAGGTAAAATTCAGCACTAAGGGTAATAAAATCTATTTTCCCAAATGGCATGACTGAGGCTGTAGGACAACCCAGAAGTGCCGGGGAAGTTAGCTCTCCATGGGTGAAACTTGATCAATAAGAAATGCATAATGGGAGGGAAATGGACAAATAAAGTTCCCTCCCTTTATCTTTCTTTAAGACTACTCTAAAGGGCAGCTCTTCCTTGCAATCCTATAGGAAACCTATGTGCGAAGTAAACAAGGCCTGAGGGCCACCTGCTGTGTTTCTTCATAGCTTCGTTCACCACTAGGACCAAGCAGAAATGCATCTCATGGCCAGCCCTGCATCTTCCTTGTTTCACTTCCCTTGCATCTTTGCCTCTACAACCTGGACTTGCACATTTAAAATAAAGCAGTAGCATCTTATGCTGGCTTCAAGCTCTACTTTCCAGAGGGCCACCTTAAGATATGCATGTTAAATTGAAAGCACATATTAGACAACTGAAAGAAGATGGGTACACAAGCCAGAATTTCAGGGAAAATATTAAGGCTAGAGATATTCATTTTGGAATTATGTATAGATGATATTTACATATCATTTATCCTGTTCAGTGAGGATCACCAAGGGAGAGTAGAGAGAGGGGAGATCTGAGGCTTTATTGAAGGACACTGTGGCACTTAGGGGTAGAAATTAGAAGAAGCCATTAAAGGAGTTTTAGAATGAGATTGAAGGAAAAGGAGGAAAGGGTGGCATCCTGAAAACAAACTGGAAAAGGTGCTTCAAAAGGAGAATGTCAGCAGTTGCTGGTACATGAGAAAAATGAAGAGTGAGGACCAATAGTTGGGTTTGGAAACATGGAAGTTGTTGATGACTCAACAAGAGCAGTTCTGCTGAGTGGTGAGGGTAAAAGCTTGACGACAGAAGGTTAAGAGAGATTTGGCAGTAGAGAAAGGGCAGACAACTCCTAAGAGGAATGGTGCTATGAAAGAAAGCAAAGAAATTGGAGAGGTATGTTTGTCTAGGTCTTTCACAAAGCAGATTCCAACCCTGGATTAAACATGTAAAGATTTTATTACGGGGAAATGCCTATGTAAAAAGAGGTGGGGGAGCTGACGGACGCTAATGCAAGTCTGAGGCTGAGTGGGCTTAGTGGAGGAGAAAGGAAGACAGGAATGAGTGGAAGCAGGCTAGACTGCCATGCAGTTCATGGAAAGTTTGACAAAGTCATCAGTTCTCGAGCCAGAGTTGGCCAACAAAGGAGTCCTGTGTCTCCCAAGAAGGGCTCTGTCTTAGTATTACCACCTAACTCAGCCATTGGCAGGGAGTAGTTTGTGGAAAGCATTGCCTCAGTACAAAGGGAGAATAGATTCCAAAGCAGAGCAGCTGGAGCCCTGGGTGAAGAATGTTCCTTTTAGTAGGATGTTTTCCTTAGCAGGAAGGCCACCACAACATGTTAATGGAAAAAATGAAGGGTCAAGGGAGAATATGTTTTCATAGGATGAAAGATGACACAGCCTGTCTGTGGAATGTTGGGGTGACCTAGAGAGAGAATCATAAATATGAAGCTGTAGAGAGGGCCCATGGCAGATGCAGAGTCTTTAAAAAGGTGAAAGAGGGGCAGAATCAGCCACACGAGTGAAGGATTTTACCTTCAATGGGGCAGGGGTTCAGGACAGAAAACAAAGTCCACAGTACAGATTCAGTGGACTGGTAAATTACGTGGTGAAAGATTGAAGTTGTCCTTTTCTGTTGCCTTAAACTTTCTCAAGAAAGTAGAAAGCAAAACCATCAACCATGAGTGAAAAGAGTGGAGGTAATGAAAATTTGAAGAGAAAGGAAATGTTGTAAAACAATCACCAGCAACAGTGGGAGAGTAAATCAACTAAGGCAATGTGGTAGAATTGTGAGCTTCACTGTATATGAACAAGAAAACATGAGCGAGCTTATTATAATGTAAATAAAATAATTGCAGACACTAACTTACAGGTGGTGAATGACAAAAATCACTGTAGCAAGAGCTTTCAGACTAATTTCCATAGGCTCTAGTGCAGGGCTGCTCAGGCTTGATTTCCCACACCTGTCATGTATGACTACCTATTAATTCCCATGTTTCCCACTTATCCTATTGCCTGGTGGCCTGAATATTTCATGCACCTCACAGATGACAACACAAGGATAGTCCACCTGGCTGGTACCACAGTGGCAGGGAGGGCAGCTGCACTGAAGACTTCTCCCACCACCACTGGATCCAAGGGTGTGTTCTGCCCCCATTCAATTACATCCAAACTCCCTTTGATATATCAGCAAGTTCCTTCGTCGATGTGCTTGAAAGGAGATATTAGCCATATGTGTCTGGAAAGAGTTTGGAAAGTTATTGCTGGTCATTGTTCAGATTAAAGTGAAAATTTTGTGCACAGAATGGAGGTGTGGAGGAGAGACCCAAGCGTCAGTATTTTTTTCAACTTCCTATTGATACTCACGTGCATCCAAGATAGAGAACCACTGTGCTAAAAGAGTGAAGAAAAGAAAACAATTCAATTCAAGTACGAAAATTGATCTTTTTTTTTTTGTATATACTTGAGGTGGGTCATATAGTAAAATTTCAGTGGATAGAATGAGAAAACAGGGAATTCTAGGGCTAGAGGAAAGGATTAAGATGAAAAAAACACTCCAAGAGCAAAACAAAAATGGTAAACTTAGCAAATGTTACATGGTCCTTGAGGCTAAGATATCAAGTGCAAGAAGGAGGATGATAAAAAGTCAGTGCCCAAGAGTCAGATGAAAAAGGGGAAGTTCAGCCTATCCCAGGCAATGGGAGCCATTGCGACAATTTAAGCATAGAATGACAAAGTTATCAGACCAAGTGAGTTTTCACACACTCACAAAATTAAACACCAATTACAATTGTGATCCTATGAAATCCAGGGAAGTGTTCTTGTCTTGGTCATTTTTTACGTAATAAAAACACATCTTATCTTGTTTCGTTGTCTCACCAATTCAGCAAGTGAAGAGATTTCTTAATAGCTTTTCAGTTTGGATAATTTTCCTAAGATAATTAATTAAATTGAAGTAACACATTGGGAGTAAATGGGGTCAATAATTCTGTATGCAAAGTGTCAGTGCAACAGACTTTATTAACTCTTGTTAAAATGTGCACTTCTAGCTAGGATACCAACTCACTTAGGTCATTGAGGAAAGAAATTGGAAACATTTCAATTTTAAATATATATTGATTGAATTGTGTCCCCTGTTTTTCAGTGCCATGGAAAAGCAATCATGGTTTAGTTAATCCAAACTCCTGAAAATATGCAATTTGTATATATACCCTTAGGAATTCATTTTAGTATTTGCATAGAATTTACTTTCCTGCTTATAATTTTTATTCAATTAATATTAAGATCAGTTTACATTTTCCTTGAATATAAATCACAATGGCGGAGAGAATACAGAGTGTGGCAGCACCCCTATGGCAAATGGAGGTCAATCTTACATTTCCTGTTTGTCCCAGTGAATATTCCCACAAAGTAACTATTTTCCAGGTGGTTAAAATGGGAGCTGGTCACATGTGATGGAATTTAAGAACTGTGTTCTATCTCCACAACCCAGAATAAGAAAGAAAAGAATGAGCTCAAAATTCCTTGCAAAAGATGTAGATCAAAAGAACCAGTAGAATTTTTTAAAATGCAGTTTAATGTGAGTAGATTCCCCCGGAGGACATGTTACATCTCCTCAGAGCTCTGCGTATAATGAAAAAATAGTTTCATTCTGAGTTCAGTTATTCATGGATGTTATGAAAATAAAAATTCAACTAATGAAGCCTTCCTCTTGTTAATGTCCTGCTGTGTGATGTGTCTAAAAGCATTATTACTTTTTTCTTATTAATGTTTTTAATATTATTAATTAGCCAAGAAACATAGAGTCATGCAAAGACCTGTCTTTAAAATGGACTTGCAATGAGAATGAGCCAGCACCCCACACAGTAGGGAATGGAAATGCACTCAGCAGACACAGTGACAGCTCAGAATTCGGTGAACAGCAATTATGCCCGAAGGAAGAACATCAGCTCCAGTTTTCATGCTTTATTTTAGTCCAGTGGGTTTTTAGGTTGATGCCGTCTGACATTGACAGAGCTCTCCTTCCTGCAGCCTCCCATGTTTACCCTCAAGTGTGCTCTGTGTAACTTCCCTTGGGTCTGAATCCAGCCTGATTAGTTGAGACCGGGGCCACTGGACAAGGAGTGTGACTAATTCTGCCTCAACACACACCCAGGATGGCACTTGCACTTCCATATGTGACAAAACATTTGAATCCCCAGAGAAAGAGTGCCAAGGAAAGCAGACCTGTGAAAGCAACTGAGTAAACCATTTTTTTCTCTTTCCCTAGCCCATCCACAGTAGAAATCAGTGATTCTGTGAGGCTTGAAGCCACATCTAATATTTTCTATTGCTTACATTTCTTGAAAGGCAAATTTAGCCCTCTACTTCTACTTCTCTTTCATTCTCCTCTCCCCAGGTAAGGTAGAGATCAAACAGGTTTCCTTCTTTCTCTCTCCTTCTTTTTTAAACATGGGAAGATGAACCCAACAGGGCTTACAGGTCCATTGAAATCTCCAGCAGCCAACAAAGTCAATAGCATACAAGTCAACTTTGATTTATACAAAGCCAGAGATGTTGCATTGGGGGAAAACAATGCATCTTTTCAGAATAAACGCACTTACAAAAATATATACTGACTGATACATCTTAACCATCTTTACTCATGTCTGTGAAAAATGCACCTGCCAAAAGTGATAGACAAATTTTTTTAAAAATCACATAAGAAGAGGTGCTTTCAGGTCCCAGGAGGATGATATGATTTGGCTCTGTGTCCCCACCCAAAGCTTACCTTAATTGTAATAATCTCCACATGTCAAGGGCAGGACAAGGTGGGAGGTAATCGAATCATGGGGGCGGTTTCCCCCATGCTGTTCTCATGATAGTGAGTGAGTTCTCATGAGATCTAATGGTTTTATAAGCATCTAGCATTTTCCCTGTTGGCACTCATTCTCTCTCCAGCCGCCTTGTGAAGAGGTACCTTCTCCACGATTGTAAGTTTCCTGAAGCCTCCCCAGCCATGAGGAACTGTGAGTCGATTAAACCTCTTTTCTTTTTAAACTGCCCGGTCTTGGGTATTTCTTCACAGCGGCATGAAGACAGACTAATACAGAGGGATATGGGACATAGCAACCAAATATCATAATCTGGGCTTTATTACTATTCCCTTGATTAGAAGTTTTCATACTCAAATAAATAAGTGCTTTGTCTTACCTGAATTTTTGTATTTTTGTTAGTTTGAGACCATGTTTCCAAAGCTTTGAATCCTGGAATGTAATTGTATCTTAGAAATTACCAGCCCTTTCATTAGCCCTGATATATTTTATATATAATAAGCCATCTAAGATGGCTTATTAGTTGTTCTGGATCCCCTGGAACAAAAGAGGATGGAAAATGATGGGAACACCAGGAGGGCATGCATTAAGTGCAGTGGAGCATCAGCTCCTAGTGCTCAGGAGACCTAAGAGAACACATTTGCCTACCAGAGATCCTACCTAATGACTCCCAAGGAGTAGTGTACTTACCCCAGGATTTATTTTAGAGGAATCCTACAGCTCAGTGCCTCTCCTGATGGACTCCTGGGAACCCATGGATATGTTTTTAGTCATCTTTAGGTTTCATGATTATTTAGTGTCATGTTTTATTTTAATGATATTTCAAAAATCTGGCTGCAGCCTTACAACCAAGTACCGCCAAGTAGGAATGACCTAAAGTGGTGGCAGGTAACTTTTAATGAGAACTCAGAAGAGTCCCAGGCTATCAGATAATGTTCCATGGAAATAAAAACAAGTTCGCAGGTATAGGGGCCACAGCTGTTATCCAAGGCTAAGGATTGAAGGACAGCATTTCTCTTCTTACTCTTCAATCTCAATATATTATACACTAACATATTTCCTCTTCAAAATATTTTTTCAAGGCCAATAATAATATCTCTTGTATTCTGTAACCAAAAATCAAGGAAAATGTTCATGAATTAATTAGCCTCCATACTGTCTATTAAGACCAGAGCAACAGCCTTCACACTTCCTTCCTGGTTCTTTGTTTTAGCTCCCATTTAAGGTATGCTTTGTCATCTGTATTGACTTCTGGACTGGCATAGCCACATACATACTGTGTCTCAGGAGCTATTGAGAAATCCTTGCTAGTGCCTGAAATGAACTCAGAAGAGCCCCAGGCTATCAGATAATGTCCCAGTAATGCGTACAGGTCATCATTATTCAGAGACTGTGGAATGAAATTCCAGTCAGAGCAAATTCCTTCTGACTTATGAATTTTCTGGGGCTCATTAGGATGAACCAACCTGGGAAGAAATGAGTGGGGGAAAAAAAGCTTCTAATATCCCCCCACCAGGAAAAAAAAAAAAAGAAGTGTAAGCCAGCTGAAAACAGGGAGTTGATTTCCCAGACGATGTTGTGGATTGATTTAGATGCAGCCAACCCAAAGCTCATACAGTCCTGATTAATACCCACTTTATCTCCCTCTGTTGCTCACTTTCACACAGATGAATTAAATAATGCCTACCTGTGCCACCCCAAGTCCTGCAGGAGCACAACCTGATTGCTCAGAAGTAGTCTATTATGGCGAGCGTGGAAAGCAATCATAATAAATTACCACTTTTAACTCTATCCCACATGCAACCCAACACTTCCTCCTCTTCCCACTGCGGCCTCACAGCAGCCCTCGTGCCTCAATAGGCCATTTAAGTAGCATGATATAAACATGCAGGTTGAAAATGAGCCATCTCTCTTCGCAGCTACCAGCAAATCAAACAAAACTTTATTTTATTTGGAGTTGGGGGCAATTAATACCTGACACTTTTCTGACCTCCAACACTGCAGGTAAAATCGCTCTTTGCTGACCCTTCTCATTCCCCTTCTCCCCTCTGCCAACACTTCCTGCATTAGCTGCTGCACGTTCCCGCTAGTTATTCCTCTTTAACGAAATCAGTGCTTTGATGCATGTCTCTCTCATTGCTCTCTCTGTCTCTGACTTTCATGAGCCATTCAGAGGAAGCAGAAGCAGAGGCAAGGCTGCTTCCAAGAAAAGAAGACAAAGAAAAGGAGCGACGGCATTGTCCTCTAATCACCAGCTCAATCAGGAATTTGGCAGCATGGAAATGTCATGCATAAAATATGGAGCAGGCACTTTTCAAAGAGGATTATAGGGATTTTTTTCTGATATAAAGCCAGGCAATTTTTCACTGATGTAGCTAAATAAAGTAATTCTTTCTCTGGTCCTTCACTGACGGCTATTTAATATTGTGTTGCGTTATGAGTTGTTTTTCTTCTGCATGGGCTTCTTTCCCCCATATTTACTTAATAGATACACATTCTTGAAATTTTTCCTGTAATATTTTTATATGTTGTCCTGCCATTGTATGAAGGTGACAAAAAATAAACAAGAAAAGGCATCTATTTTCTTTCACCAGCTTTTGTTTTTGTGAACTAATAATGTTGCTATTAAAAATCCCTCTGGATCAAAAGAAGATATGCTGAGCTTCAGATACAGGAAGAATAAAATTTAACTGCAGCTGATAAAATAGTTGAGTGTTGTTATATCTCAGGGAGCTTGTAGTAAATGTGATTAAAATCACTGTGTTGGAGAAACAGACCTTAGGTACTATTTAGTCCAACCGACTCTCCTGCACATAAATCTGCTGAGTTATAAGATCACCTTACAGAGGTCTGATATTAAAACAGAATTGGCTCACATCACACAGTGAATCCATCAACAAAGCCCCTTACCACTACCTTCAAAATGTACCCCAGCTTCAAATAATTCCCACCACCTCCCCTGCCACCCCGCCCTGCTCCTGCCACCATCCCTTCTCACCTGGATTGTTGCAATAGCTGCCACACTTCCATGCTTTCTCCCAAGAGACTATTCTCCCTATAGTAAACAAAGAAATTCTTTAAAATGTGAGTCAGATCATGCCATTTCCCTACTCAAAACTTTCCAGTGTCTTCCCATCACAAAATCCAAAGCCTTTTCCATAAACCTAAATACCCTACATCACCTGGCCGCGGCTGTCTCTCTGATGTCATCAGCTTCCTCTCTTCCCCTGGCTCACATTGCTCTCACCATGCTTTTCCTTAAATACAATGAGCAGGCTCCACACTCAGGGCCTTGACTCAAGCAGCTGCCCTCTAGAGGGTTCTTTCCTCCAGCCACCTCATGGCTCACTCCTTTCTTTCATTCAAATCCTTGCTAAGATGGCACCTGCTCCAGAGAAGACTTTCCTGATCCCCCTGTGTAGTCACCTCACTCACATCTTCCATCTCTATTCTTCCCCTCCCTCACCTCCGTCCTTGTCACAAAGCTAACCAACATCCCATTGTATCTTTTTATATTTGCTTACTTATATATTGACTGTATCCCTCACTGTTAAGTAAGAGAGCAGTGTCTTTGCCATTTTCATTCAATGTTGTATTCCTGGAAGAGCTGAATCAGGCAGGAAGTCCCAGCCATCAAACCTGCAGCCTAGTTACAACTCTCCATGTATCAAGATCTAGGAAGAAAAAAGTAAAGCATGTCTGTTTTCCTTATATGGTTTATAAATTATCAGATTTATAATATTTGAGGTTTAGTATGAGGCAAGTGAGGATCTAGATTTGGTTACTGTAAAATTTTAAGGGACAAAATGAGGTCTCCTAAGAAGAAGGTCAAACACTCTAGTAGCAAACTCTTTCTCTTTATAAGTTTCCCTTGGAGGAGTGAGGTTGTTTATAGGAAGATGTTAGATATTTGTACTTTTGATAATTACAAAATCTTTGTCAAAGTTCAGGTAGGAGCACTGCTTGACATTCATGTTGAGTAAGTTACAGGAACAATTGCTAAGGCTTTAGAGAGTTTATAAGTTCAGATAGTTGGCCCTCTGTTTCCATGGGTTTTGTGTCCTGGGGTTTAAACAACCATGGATCAAAACCTGCAAATACAGAGGACGAACGCTATGCATTTTTCATTTGTGGTTGGTTGAATTTGCAAATGCAGAACCCACAGGTAGAGAGGGAAAACTGTACTCTGCCATAAGGGACTTGAGCATCTGAAGATTTTGGCATCCCTAAAGGGTCCCAGAAACAATCCCCCGTAGATACAAAGGACAGACTATACTCTGGCCAAAAGCACATACTCTGGAGCTACATTGCTTGGACCCAAATCCTGGCTGAGCATTTCCATGCTGTAGTGGTTAATTTCATGTGTTAATTTGACTGGACCACAGACTGCTCAGATATTTGGTCAAATTATATTCTAGATGTGTCTGTGAAGGTGTGTTTGGATGAGATTAACACTGAATCAGTACATTGCCCTCCCTAGTGGGGGTGGCCTCATCTAATCCGTTGAAGGCATAAATAGAACAGAAATATTGACCCTCCGTAGACTAAAAGGGAACTGCTATTGCCTAATTGCCTTCTAGCTGGAACATCAATTTTTTCTAGCCTTTGAACTAGAGCTATACCATCAGCTCTCCTGGTTCTCAGGCCTTCAGACTCAGACTAGAGCCATACCATTGGCTTCAGATCTCAGGACTTCTTGGGACTTCTCAGCCTCCATAATTGTGTAAATCATGTAAGTCTTGTTATTGATAATAAATCTTTCTTCCTTTCTTTCTTTCTTTCTCTCCCTCCCTCCCTCTCTCTTTCTCTCCCTAGCACATAGTAAGCTTTATGTCAAAATTAGCTATTATAATAATTCTCCTAGCCAGGAAATTTTTAAGAACAGTGTTTTTGCATAAACAATTAGCCCTAGGTACAGTTAAGGAAGGAGTATAGCAACTTTTGTCTTATGTAGTTTAATTTACCTTCCTCCAAAACCCTAGGAGATATGATGGAATATGAGTTACCCATTAACAAAACAATTCCTGACATGTTTACCTAAATATCTGCAACAACTGAAATATCCCCAGTATAGTGATCTAACTTTTTTTTTTTTTTTTTTTTTTTTTTTTTTTGAGAGGGAGTCTCACTCTGTCACCAGGCTGCAGTGCAGTGTTGTAATCTTGGCTCACTGAAACCTCCGCCTCCCTGGTTCAAGCAACTCTCCTGCCTCTGCCTCCCAAGTAACTGGGACTACAGGCATGTGACACCACGCACAACTTATTTTTGTATTTTTAGCATAGACGGGGTTTCACCATGTTGGCCAGAATGGTCTTGATCTCTTGACCTCGTGACCCTCCCACCTTGGCCTCCCAAAGTGCTCGTATGTAAACTGAAGGCAAAATATTGGGACTCAAGCTCTAAAAAGTTATTTTTCAAGCAACAACAAAGTTTAAGCTTGCTACTCCAAGTCCACTTTACAGATAAGGAAGCAGAAAGAAAGGATATTGCCATAGCCAAGGCCACACAACACTAAGGGCTGCAAATTCTCTAGCCCATCATTTAATTCACTGAATTCACATAATCAGTGACAAGCCAAATCTGTCTCTTAATGTCCTTGGTGCCTGACACCTTGAAGCCACTGGCATCCTGCTATGGCGTGAAGGTGTCCCCCAAAGTTCACGGGTTTGAAATAATCCCCAGTACAAAAGCGTCAAAAGGTGGGACCCTTAAGAGTTAATTAGGCCATACGGGCTCTGCCCTTATGAATGGATTAATGTCATTATCATGAGAGTGAGTTTGTTATAAAAGCGGATTTGGCTCCCTCTTGTTCTCTCTCAGTTGCACACTCTCTTAACCTTCAGCATTCCGCCATAGTATGATGCAGCAAGAAGGCGCCCTCACAAATGTGGCCCCTCAATCTTACATTCAGCCTCCAGACTGTGAGTCAAATAAATTTCTGTTCATTATAAATTACCCAGTCTCAGGTACTCTGTTATAGCAGCACAAAATGGACTAAGACAAATCCCATGTTCTTTCTGAACAAAGATTCATCTCACATTAACTACTTCAGCCTCCCCAGGCCAGTCTGCGACTTATGGTTTAATTAAATCCTGTGGAGTTGCATTTTTGAAGGAGCTATTATCTTTAAGTGATTCTGGTTTATGAGTGTCTAGGAAAAGAGGAGAGAGGGAAAAAAACAGAAGAGGGAGAGCAAGAGGTGACAGAGATGAGAAAGAAAGGGTACAAATCAAGCATCTTTGATCTAAGTTGATTACTTATGCATTTTGCCAGTGGTAATTGAAAAACACAAGAAGAATGTGAATTACCCACGGAAAGCGTGGGTAGTGTTTAGGAAATACCCTCTCTCCATTACCTCTGTCAGTGGTAGAAGTGCAGTGCTGACACTGCATCATGGTTTTCAAAAGGCAATTTTGGACATCACGTAAAACAGTTCTTCATCCTTACAATTTACATTTAGATGCTGCAGAAGGAAGTTATGGAAGCAAATCTAAGTTGAGTTTACAGTTTCAATCAAAATTTCTCTTTTCTTGTGATGTTTATTATTCATCACATACAATGCCTGTGCAAAGAGAGGAGATTTAAAAGAATAATATTTTTGCATCACCCAGTTTGCCTTAAGTCTGGTTAAGGCAGGGGTACAGCTTCTTTTGCTAATAAAAAGTAACTATTCTTTAGCATGCAAAGTGCAATTTTGGATGAACAAATATTTGGGGGGTTCAGGAAATAGTCAAAGCTGGTATATGGTGCCCTTTTCCAGACATTTTTTATTCCTGCAGTATAGAAACAAGGAAACAGCACCTTTCCATGCAAATAGAATGGCCCCAGGCTTTTCTTTGCAATATTTATGATCAAATTATATTTTTAATGCCTTTAGATCTCTGGAAACAATTGGAACTACATGATTAGCTGACAGTGCTATGTTTTTAGTACACACAATACATCTAGGTGTAATTTTCATTTCAATATTGCATCTAAGGTTGTTAGCTACTTGATCTTTAAATTTCCGCATTTAGTGCAATCTAATTCAACAAATAATAATTGCCTGCTATAGACGGGACACTATGTTAGGCACTGTGGGAGCCAAAAATCAGGAGAACACAGCCCTACCTTTAATGAACTCACAGTTTAATGAGAAGATGGGGCTTGCCAAAGAGAAAAATAAGGTCACAACCTAAAACAAAATGTAGAATAAGATAGTATCATGACAATGCACACAAGGTGCTATCTGAGGTTGAAATATTTCTCCCTTTGCTCTGTACAGTCACACTATCAACCTTATACCACCCACTCGCCCTCCCTGCAGACCAAGTGGTTACTTCTAATCATCCCTGAAAGATGTAGCCTCTGACTCACTGTCACTTTCTCCACCACTACACTTGGTAATTTCAATGTCTACTCAGAACTCCTTCCAATATCCTGGCCTTTCAATTTTATCACATTCTCAGCTACAATGATCTGATCTTCCACCATACACTCTCCAGCCTCCCTCTTTGCTATATATACACACTGTCATTACAAATGACTGCTCTACTTCCATTGGCTCAGGTTCAAGCATCCCGTTCTCCGAGCTCCATCTGCTATCTTTCTGACTCACTCCATAGTACCCCAACTCCAATAATCCATTGATTGCTGTCCCTCTTCACCCTCACCCAGATTCCAGAGCCCATCATTATTGATCACTGCATTGCACATGGCCTAACCTCCCTTTCCCCCAACCCTAATTCGTTGCAAACCCCGCTCTGAACTGACACCTGAATCACAGACACCCAAGCCACTGGATAGATGAACACGTAATTATGCTGATTGGTTTCATTTCAAATTTATGACTCCAAACTCCAAGCAGGATCCTGCTGCTTCCTGGCACGCATATTATATTTCCCTAATTCATTCTCAGTCTCCCACTCTCCAGAGGAATAATCCATATTTTGTTTTCTCTCCTAAATTTCCAACACCCCTTCTGCTACCCTCCCTTTCAGTTATGACCTAGATCCTTATTCAGTAAGTAAATGGAGGCAGTCAGAAGAGATTTCACATCTTCCCACAGCCAAAAGCCTGCTAGCACCTCTCCTCATATACTCTTTCTTCCATCTTGTTAAAATGGGTGAACTGTTCACACTGCTGTCAGAGGCCAACCCCTCTATTGCACATGGGATCCTTCTGTTCCTGCTCTCCTCTCTCCTACATCATGGAATTTCCCCTGTCTTTAGGATCATGCCCATAAACATAAAAACATATTATGAGATCACCTATCTTATAAGGAAGCCCTCCTCACAGTCTCCTCCAACAACCATTATTTGCTAACTTCTATGGAAAATCTTAAGAGAAACAACAGTTATTTATACTTGCAATATCCAATTCCTCTCTGCAAATTATCTCTTGATCTAGACTTTTGTCCCACCATTCCACTGCCACTCCTTAGTCTCCATCATAGCAGTGGTCATTTCTCAGTTCCATGCAACTTCTTACAGTTGCGTATATTTCAGGGCTTATTATTTCCTTCTCCTTGAAACATTTTCTTCACTTGACCTCTAGGACAAGGATCAAAATATAAACTAGCAACTTTAGAGTTGATCCGTCCAGCTGTAACCTCTTCTCAAGTTCTAGCCTTGTATCTCCAACCTTCAAGCAGACACTACCACTTGGATATCTAACAGGCATCTCAAACTTGACATATACAAAAACTGTGCTTAATTTTTTCCCTCTAACCTGTTTCTTCTACAGTCAACACTCTCTCAAAAAAAAAAAAATCAATCCCATCTGTCCAGTTGCTCATGCCAAAAATTTTGAAATTATCTTTGACCCTCTAGCTCTTTATCCATACTCAGTTCAGCAGCAAATCTTGTTCACACTACCTTTCAAACATAGCTGAATCGAGCCACTTCCTATCACTTCCATGGCCATTAGCTTAATATATCTAAGTCAACATCTCTCATCTGGATTTTGCAACAGCCTTCTAACTAGCTCCCCGCATTCACTCTTGCCCCCTACATTTCTCTCTTCACAGAGCTACCAGAATAATTTTTTTGAATGTTAGTCGTTCATGTCATTTCTCTACTCAAGATATTGCTGGATATCCACATTCTCATTCAGAATGAAAGCCACAGTCCTCTCAAGGTCCACAGAGTCCTCAGAGTCTCTCTGGTGTCCTCTCTTACCACTCGTCCCCTGGCCTGCTCTATTCCAGCTGCGACTTCATCCCGGGAAAACCCCAAACACATGCCAAGCACAATCTCACTTCAAGACATCTGCCCCTGTTATTTCCTTGGCCTAGGACACTTTTTCCCCAGATATCTAGAAGATTCACTGCCTCTCATAATTCAGTGCCTGTGATGTGCCAGGCATTCCTCTAGACACTAGGCACATAATAGGGAACTCCACTGGAATGTCACTGTGTCCAATTTACCCAAATTTCCTATAAGCCATCCCCTGCCTGCCTTGTCACACTCCGTCACTTTACTGTACTTTACTTTGCATCTTAGCACTCACTATCACCTAAAATATTGCATATTTATTTGTTTATGTGAAATGATAATGAGTGCCATAAGGGCAAGGAGTTTATTTTGTTCCCTACTCAGTGCTCAGTGTCTAGAAGAACGTCTGGCACATCATCGGTACTAAGTACGTATGTATTGAATGAACAAGGAAACATCTGCCATTCCTCCTATTCTTCCATTCTTCATATTGTCTTGGCCACCTAATAGCAGTGTGAAGAGAAGTGGGAGTAAGAAATAGCCTTTCCCATTAATTTGTATACATTCCCTTAACTCTGATCCAGTAACATACAACTCTCATTTGCTAATTCAGTCTCCCAACTGGTCTCCTACTCTCAGTCCCCAATGTGTCACTTCTCAGGGAGCCATTTCCCAATCATCCAATCCAAACACTCTCCTTACCCCATCACCTTTTTTTTTTTTTTTCTTTCTGAGACAGAGTCTTGCTCTGTCACCCAGGCTGGTGGTGTGATCTCAGCTCACTGAAACTTCCACATCCCGGTTCAAGTTATTCTGCCTCAGCCTCCCAAGTAGTTGGGATTACAGGTACCCGCCACCACACTTGGCTAATTTTCATATTTTTAGTAGAGACAGGGTTTCACCATATTGACCAGGCTCGTGTCAAACCCCAGACTTCATGATCTACCCACCTCAGCCTCCCAAACTGC
This sequence comes from Chlorocebus sabaeus, assembly GCF_047675955.1. Lineage (NCBI taxonomy): Eukaryota > Metazoa > Chordata > Mammalia > Primates > Cercopithecidae > Chlorocebus > Chlorocebus sabaeus. The sequence continues at coordinate 11,838,169 of NC_132910.1, forward strand.
TGGGATTACAGGCATGAGCCAAAGCACCCAGTCATCCCCACCAACTTCTAAAGCCCTGTTTGTATTGTTTTCAGATTCTTTGCCACTCTCTGAAATTAAAGTACACCTACTTTTCCTTACCACTTCTGCCACCACGAGACACACAAACACAATGGAATGGGAACTCCTCGAGATCAGGGACTTATTCAGAGCTTCATCTGGAAGAATGCCTAGCACAAGGCAGATCCTCAGTGTGTATCCATGGAATGAATAAATTTTCCATTTTGAAGCTTATGGGATCTTTCTAAAACAAATCAGACAATGTAGTTTCCCAACCTGAAATGCTCCAGTGATGCCTTATTGTGTTTCCAGATATAATTCCTGCTCCTTAGCAAATTTCTAAGTTCCTTCATGAACTGTCTCTGCTTATTTCTCTGGTTTCACCTTGGACTACCCTCCCCTCATTCTCAAAGGAATTTTCTCCACTAATAGATTTTGTAACTGAGTTTTCCTGTGCCAAAAGTACTTTCCTAATGCAACCCCTCCTTTTGACTGATTACCTCCAATTTGTTCTCAGGCTTTAGGTCAGACATTGCCTCCTCTAAGCATTAGATGCCCCTTCTGTATAAGGACACTGTACTAGTCACTGGGGTACAACTGAGGACTGTGATAGACGTCAGGTGTCTCCATCCATTTTGTGCTGCTCTAATGAAATACCACAAGCTGGGTAATTTATAATGAACAGAAATTTATTTCTCACATTCCTGAAGGCTGGGAAGTCCAAGATCAAGAGATCAGCATCTTGCAAAGTCCCTCTTGTTGCATCATCCCATTGAGAAAAGTGGAATGGCACTAGAGGGCAAGAGACAGAGAGAGAGTGAGAGAGAGAGGGAAAAGGGTGCTGAATTCATCCTTCTGTAAGGTACCTATTCCCAAGATAACAGCATTAATTCATTCATGAATGTGGTGCCCCCATGACCAAAACACCTTTCATTAGGCCCCACCTCTCAACACCAATGAATTGGAGATCAAATTTCTAACACATGAACTTTGGGAGACACATTCAAACCATAGTACCAGTGCTCGGGCTAAACTACAGTGACAAGTATAAACATGACCTAACCCCATATGGGCAGCAGAACTTGGTCTAAAATCTAACTCCCAATTCTGGCTGTAAATCATTGTTTATGGGGTTAATTATTACTGTTATAATGATATAACAGTATATTATTACTGTTGTTATTTTTGCTGTGATTCTGTTATTATTGCTACTGTAGTTATGCTGCTTTTATCCAATAGCTTTCATTATTCAGAACTGCCTGAAAATTTAGAAAGAAGTAAGCAAGGTTTTTGAGTAGCCAGGTTATTATCACAAAGCTGACAAACCTGTTATAATATGGCCCCATAGGCTGTCTCTTAGAACCTGGTTATGGTTCAGAGTACCATTATTTAAAACACACTTCTAATAGCCTTGGCTACTTAATTCCCCAACCCATAGATGATAGAATCAACCAATCAACAACTATTTTACTAAGTGTTTAGTATGCACAGGAAGACATTGTGCAAAATTATGGGAGATACAAAAAAGTTTAAAAGTCCCTGCTCCCATCACCACCACTACCCCCTTTTTTAAAGAGGCACCCCAAATAAGAAGACCAGGTACCACTAGAGGCAAATAGATCAAATGAAACCTGAATGGAGGATATAGGAAAAAATATAAAAATCAGAAATAACAAGTTAAAAGCACGGCAGTTTAGAGCTACTTATTGAAGGGATGAAAAACACTACATGAGTGAAGAACCTCTGATCTAGTACAAAGGGAAGCACCTCAGCTAAAAGCTGAAGGCTGAATTTTTATCTGCATCTCTCTTTGCCTAGCTGTGCAGTCTTCAAAAAGTTACACCAGCTCTCTGGACCTCCTTCTCTTCCTGTCTACTGTGAGGGAGTGGAACCAGATAATCTTCATCAAGTCCCCGTCCCCACTCTAAAATCCTATGATTCTACGTTCAAAGTTCTGACCCTGAGCCATCAAGATAAAGATAAAATATATTCACTATATTCTCATTTAAAAGGCGGGCAGGGAAAAATATCATATACTTTAGAAGGCTTTATATAACACAATGTAATTTTTTTAATTTTGCAACTTAGCAGGATGAGTTTCAGTTACCTGGAAAATCTACTTAAGTGGAACACCTCTATCCCTCATCATGCTAGATAAGTGAGAATTTCACAGTATTATTTAAACAGCCCAGCAGGGGCTGACCAAAATAGTACAAGGCCAAAGAAACAGAGAGAGACCTGCTAAAGATTCTCCTTCCCCTGCAATTTCTGTAAAAAAGAGTGGCCAATGCACCCGCCCATAATTCCCAAAGAGCACATAGGTGAAGCGTATCCTTCCCCCACGAGGAAAGTAAGTGTTGCAGGGATGTACCAGTCGGCTCCTAAAGAAGATGGACAGGAACCATTGCACTCTACCTAACCATGTTCCACCACACTTCATCCCTTTCTGAGCAAAGTAAAGACATGCTCTGACAAAAACTGGGACTGCCCCTCCTCACAGAGCCTTCCACCAAAAAAGTGGTGTTAGCCAGTGCAGGATGCCCAGCTGCACGCTCGTCTAAATGGCTGTTGTTTTAATGTTTTAAAACTTAAACACTTGTTTCCCCTTATATTGGAACATCACATATAAAAACCACTTCATGCCCCTAAGGTGGCCAGTGAATGAGGTGCCAGTTGTACTGGCTGTGACTGGATGGAGGGAACTTGCCACGCTAAGAGAGTCTGCTCATATCTGCACCCAGTTGCAACAGGGAAGGGCTTCAGCAAGCTCATGCATTCCTTTCTTCATTCATTCATTCATTCCATAAATAATGTTAAGCTTCTACTATGTGCCAAGCACTGTGTTATACCCAGGAATTTAACTGTGGGAAAATAACTAGACATATTTGCCCTCATATACTTAACTCTTCATAAAATTAAAACAGTCTTAAGAGCTACTGAGGATTAGTAATGGTTAAGAAAAATTGAGGCACAGGGGTTGACCTAGTTGTGGAGACAAGGGGAAACAGAGAGGACTTTTCAAAGAGAGAGCATTTGAGCTGAGAGCTCAGGTTGAGCTGGCATTAACTTCCAATGCTTTATTTATGGCAGCCAATCAATTATTTGCCATCATGTATCAATGTTTTCCAACCTAGTGTGCACAAACTCACCCACCTAAGTTTACTGGGAAAACACAAAGTCACTAGATTGCTTGGCACAGCTTCCATGCTGTCAATTTTACTCAAAATCTTTTAGGGAAAAATGTTTATTCTTTTGAAGCCAACAGAGATCTATTATAGCAGAAAAAAAGCAATATTTGAGATGTTCTTCATCTTTTTTTAAGGAAAAAAATGCCAAACTTTTAGAAAATTCTAGTCTTCTAGAACTCTGTATTCACTTCTACCTGTCATTAGGGCTACTTCAAAAGAAAAGCATGAGAAGTTATTAGGGTTTCCCACAAACAGAGCCTCAGATCTGATTCCGAATTATTTTTCTCACTAAGCTTTAAGCAATTTGATGGAAAAGTGTTCATTTCTAGTAGTAGCAGTGCAGTAGTAGTAATAGTTGCTGTTGTAGTCAGATCAATAGTAGTACTAGTTGTAGTTGTCACAGTCATTATGTTACCAGCAGGGAATCCACACAGGTGTGCAGCCACCTCAATTCTTACCTTCTCAGAAGAAGGAATTTGACAGATGGCCATTAGGCAGAAGGAAAGACCGAGGCAAGTTTCAGAACAGGAGTGAAAGTTTATTAAAAAGTTTCAGAGTAGGAACAAAAGGAAGTAAGATATACTTGGAAGATGGCCAAGTAAGAGACTTGAGAGATCAAGTGCACAGTTTGACCTTTTGACTTGGGGTTCTATACGTTGGTGTACTTCCAGGGTCTTGTACTATTGTCCCCTGATCCTTCCCTCGGGGTGGGCTGTCCACAAGCACAGTGGCCTGCCAGCCAGCACTTGGGAGGGAAGCATGTGCAGTGTATTTACTGGAGTTGTGCATATGCTCACTTGAGGCATTCTTCCCTTTCCGGTCTAGCATTCTTACAGGAAGGTCACATACCAATTAAACTCCACCATTTTACTTCTTAATGTGTAGGCTTAAACCCACTCACCCAACCCCTGAGATCTTGCTGGGAAGCTGCTGATTACCAGTTTCAGGTGTTTCTGTCTGTTGGGAGACTGCCCTTCCCTGGAACTGCCTGTGACCAGTGATTGTTCTAGAGAGAAAGTTAACAACTGCCTGACCATCACCTGGTGGTCACCTGACATTCCTGCTTTGTTTTTTGGGAGGAGGGGGGCCCTCTCCTGCCTGGCTCATGCCTGACTAGCTACCTACTGTAACAATAATAGTAGTAGTAGCTGTTGCTGATGTAGCAATTACAATAGTAGTAGCTGTTGTATTTGCAGTAATAGCAATAGCTAAGAAGTAGTAGTCATTATCATAGCAGTTGTAGTAGTAGCAGTGACAATAGTCATAGTTAAGAGCTGAGTTGGGTCTGAACTCCATACTTACCAGCTGAATTAGACTGAGCAAATTATTTAAATTCTCTACATCTTTAGAATGCGGTTAATAAAAACATCTAGCTCTTAAGCATTTTGCAAGAAATAAATGAAATATGTATAAGGGAATGTGCTCTCACAAAACAAGCACTCCATAAGTTTAACTATTCTTATTTTCTTTATTATTAGAGGACTAGTAGTGTCACACATATCTATACCCTACAAGAAGCTGGAGTAATGGAAAAGCACATCAAGGTACGTTTGGGATTGAGGAGCAGTGAGTATCATCTATCTTCATTCTGAATCTAACCCATAATCATCAACACTTTCATTAAAGAAGAAATGTCTATGCATGGTTGCCATCATCACTTTGTTTTAAAGTACATTGTAATCTCCAATTACGCTCTAAGGAAAGTCAAAATAACCCATGTTTCATTTTTTATGAGAAAGAATTGTGTCAAACCCTAGACAGGGAATGGGGAACTTGGTGTTTTCAAGGAGCTAGACCCAGGCATGATTTTTTTCTTCTATTTATAGTTACCTGTTTCTGACTGCTTTCACCGCTCTGGAGTAGATTACCACAGAAGGAATTAGTCCTTGGTTTTCTGCAGTCCTTTCTTTTAGAGAAAAGCAAGTCATCCTTAGTTATTTAATTCTCACTGCAGAACCCAAAGTGCTAACATAAGGCATAGAACTGCTGTTCCTTATGGTTGTCCATATCCTAACTGTAAGAGCCTTTCCCGCTTCAAAGACCAGTTTGAACCTGTGTTCTGAGGACCCAGGTAGCTGGACACTTAATCTTCTTAGCCCAGAGCACAATGGCTTCTTTGCAGACCTCGTAGGAAGTAATATAAACATTTTGTCCTAAAGGCAAACTTAGTTGGTCTACATGCAAATAATTTAATCCTTTTTTTTCTTTTTCTTAGCTGCTGAAAGGCAGGCATATTCTCTTTAGAGATTAGTCAGAATGTGATGACTTAATTCACATTTACTTACACGCCTGGCTTAACATACTTGTGGATGTGCTTTTGAACATTCTTCCTAAAAGCAACTGCTGTCATTTTTGCTGAGAAAAGTGCCTATGAGTCTATTCATTATAGCAGGGGTCCAAAGTACTGAAAAATGTGCAGGTGAATGGCTGGGTTTACTGGTTCCAACCACATACAAAGAGGCAGCAACAGAGGTCATTACTGGTGCCAGCTCTGATGGGCAACATGAATCACAGCTCAGTGGCTTGTCGGCATTTTCTTGATGGATGGTGATAAACTTTAGCAGAGTTTGGGATCAGAAGAGGTTATATAGTGCTATATAGTGTTCAGCTATACTAAAGTAACTGTGTCTATAAGTTTGTATAGACACAGAGAACTGTGAATTCAGTATAGTTTGTCTTCCTCTCTTTTTTGTTCTTTAATTTTTTTAACTCACATTTTTTGAGCACATACTAGGTGCCAAGCACTTCACATGCAATAATAACAACATCCAACATTCGTTGAGTGTTACTATAAGTCAGATGCTATTCTAAATGGTTTAAATATAGCAACTCATTCATGCTCACCACAGCCCAATGCAGCTGGAATTAATGCTATCCCCATTTACAGACAGAAGGAACCCAGAGGGTTTAAGTAACTTGTACAAGATCCCACAGCTAGGAAGTGTCATCTGCACAATTTTGGAAATGCTGTCTGAGAGCAACCATGGGACTGAAGTGAAAATTAGCAGTGAACTAGGGGGATGAGCAAGACTTTCTGGGCTATTACTGTCTCCTTCTCCAAAGTCTTACTGTGACAGAAGCATGTGCTTTATAAACATCATCCAAAACTTAATGGCAGAATAAGAGCTACCATTATTAAGGGTGGGCAGTGAAGTGTTGTTTTGGAACAAGTGAGCCTGACCCTGAAACCTTATCTCATACAAATTTGTGGATAGAGTCCTTTGTTATTCAGAGGATATGAATTTGAATTCAGAGGATCTGAATTCTAAATCCAATATGTAAGCCTGGACAAGTAACTTACACTTTCTAAGTCTCCATTTTCTCATGAATTAAGAGGGCTATCATGCTAACACTACCGCATGGAATTGCTATTAAGCTCAGGGAGAAACATTATGAGAAAATGTTTTATAAACTGAAGAATGTCATGCAAATGTGTGCTATCACTTGTTTTACATTGAAATGTGCTTATTCTGTGGGAATATTTTCTACACAGATACAGGATTCATTTCTGGCACTTCCTAAGAAAAAGCAGCTTTAATTACTCTTGTGTGTGGCTTCCATTTCACTCTAAGACACCGTAGCTTGATTTTAATGCGAGCTATTGACTCTGTCCTTGACCAGAAACCACTAGCAATTTTCATTTCTGATATTCCAAAGAAATCTTAATCTTGGACAATCCAAACCAGGCCCTGGGCATCTCTGTATCATCAAGATGGCTTGAAAGGGCCCATCTATCACAGAAAAGGAAATAAGAGTCCAGTGATTGAGGTAACTACGCTGAAAACACCTGGCATGTTTAGAAGAAAACCTTTTCTTCTAAACTTCACATGGTTCAAAAACATATAAACATAACAAATCATAAGTATTCAAAATATAAAATTTGATTTAAAATTTGAGATAAGACAAATGATTTTACAAAGTAACAGAGCACCTAAAAAGCATTTTACAGAATACTATGCAAATCTGAATTTGCCCTTAGGATTATTAGAAAATAGAATAACTCCAGAGCCCAATTCATATTTTTTCCTCAGATCAAAATTATGATACATCTATAGACTTGGAGCACAAAGGTCAAAAATAAAAAGGTTTGAAAGGCCATGGGGAAGAATGGAAAAGTAGATTAAAATATCAGCACTGGCTAATATCTTCTTGGTTCCATTTCTCCATTATTCCATCTATTTTCCTCCCTCAACCAAGTGATTCAGAGTGTGAATCCCAGTTCAAAGCTAGTTGGCAAGGCTTTCTCAATCTGAATTTCCTCACCTATAAATTGGGGGCAATAAACCTTCCCCAAAGTTTTATTGAGAGGATGGAATGAGATAACATAAATAAAAAAAATCTGACGTGGAGTCCTTAATAAATGCTGCCTCCTTTAACCCTCTTTCTGTAATCAATCTCATCTCAATCTCTTCCCATATTTTAGAATATTTGTCTGGTTATCAGACACAGTATTTCCCTGGCAATTTGCATTCTTCATTAGAAGTGGGGTTTTGAGAAGTCAAAGCCCCTCCACAGTTACAGAGCAAAGCTCTTTAGCACAAACATTTCAAATGATGCTAATAAAGCCGATTCTCTCTGTCATGGTGAGACTTTGGAGAATTTAGGAATCAGTAATGTCCTATAAGGTCTTGCTTGTCCTCCCGTAGGTTATCTTTCAAAGTGGACTATATTCTAATTTGTCTCAGAAGCCACTTACAGATATAACTTTCACAAAGTTCACCAACACATTTTATTCATACTTCCCAACAGGATCATCCCTTTCTGAAATGAGTTCCATAAATATAGAAATCTCTAGACTAAGAGTAGTGATGATAAATATCTCTAGACTAAGAGTAGTGACAATAAATATAATCAATCTATTCTACTACTGGAAATTTTCACTATTGATTTGGACATAATTAACCCTTGTTTCCCATTTAACTCTTTTATTTGTGTTATTTTGTTATGCTTGTTATTGCTTACTTCTATTTTCTATACATGTGACAATATACATTATCATCAGCCACAAGGCACAAAAATGATTTTGACATTCATATGCTGGAACAGACAAGAAGAGCCAAGAAAAACAACTGATAAGAAGAATAAAAGGAGCTGGAGGGCACGCCCAAGACGGTCGAATAGGAACAGCTCCAGGCTCCAGCTCCCAGCGTGAGCAACACCGAAGACGGGTGATTTCTGCATTTTCAACTGAGGTACCGGTTCATCTCACTGGGACATGTTGGACTGTTGGTGCTGGTCCGCAGGTGCGGCCCGACCAGCAAGAGCTGAAGCAGGGTAAGGCATCACCTCACCTGGGAAGTGCAAGGAGGAAGGGAATTCTTTTCCTAGCCAAAGGAAGAGGGTCCCACGCCCACGGAGCCTCCCTCATTGCTAGCACAGCAGTCTGAGATCTAACTGCAAGGCAGTAGTGAGGCTGGGGGAGGGGTGCCCACCATTGCTGAGGCTTAAGTAGGTAAACAATGCCACCTGGAAGCTCGATTTGGGTGGAGCCCACCACAGCTCAAGGAGGCCAGCCTGCCTCTGTAGCCTCCTCCTCTGGGAACAGCTTAGAGCATAGCTAAAAAAAAAGCAGCAGAAACCTCAGCAGAGGTAAATGTCCCTGTCTGACAGCTTTGAAGAGAGCAGTGGATCTCCCAGCACAGAGGTTGGGATCTGAGAACGGACAGACTGCCTGCTCAAGTGGGTCCCTGACCCCTGAGTAGCCTAACTGGGCGATATCCCCCACTAGGTGTAGACCGACACCTCACACCTCACACGGCGGGGTACACCCCTGAGACAAAGCTTCCAGAGCAAGAATCAGACAGCAACACTCGCTGTTCAGCAATATTCTATCTTCTGCAGCCTCTCTTGCTGATACCCAGGAAAACAGGGTCTGGAGTGGACCTCAAGCAAACTCCAACAGACCTGCAGCTGAGGGTCCTGACTGTTAAAAGGAAAACTAACAAACAGAAAGGACACCCACACCAAAACCCCATCAGTACGTCACCATCATCAAAGACCAAAGGCAGATAAAACCACAAAGATGGGGAAAAAGCAGTGCAGAAAAGCTGGAAATTCAAAAAATCAGAGCGCATCTCCTCCTCCAAAGGAACACAGCTCATCGCCAGCAACGGAACAAAACTGGACGGAGAATGACTTTGACAAGTTGAGAGAAAAAGGCTTCAGTCAAACAAACTTCTCAGAGCTAAAGGAGGAACAATGTAACCAGCACAAAGAAACTAAAAACCTTGAAAAAAGAATGGATGAATGGATAACTAGAATAATCAATGCAGAGAAGATCTTAAAGGAACTGATAGAGATGAAAACCATAACACGAGAACTACGTGACAAATGCGCAAGCTTCAGTAACTGACTCTATAAACTGGAAGAAAGAGTATCAGCGATTGAAGATCAAATGAATGGAATGAAGTGAGAAGAGAAGTGTAGAGAAAACAGAGTAAAAAGAAATGAACAAAGCCTCCAAGAAATATGGGATTATGTGAAAAGACCAAATCTACATCTGATTGGTGTGCCTGAAAGTGACGGGGAAAATGGAACCAAGTTGGAAAACACTCTGCAGGATATCATCCAGGAGAACTTCCCCAACCTAGTAAGGCAGGTCAACATTCAAATTCAGGAAATACAGAGAACGCCACAAAGATACTCCTCAAGAAGAGCAACTCCAAGACACATAATTATCAGATTCACCAAAGTTGAAATGAAGGAAAAAATGTTAAGGGCAGCCAGAGAGAAAGGTTGGGTTACCAACAAAGGGAAGCCCATCAGACTAACAGCAGATCTCTCAGCAGAAACTCTCCAAGTCAGAAGAGAGTGGGGGCCAATATTCTACATTCTTAAAGAAAAGAATTTTCAACCCAGAATTTCATATCCAACCAAACTAAGTTTCACAAGTGAATCAGAAATAAAATCATTTACAGACAAGCAAATGCTTAGAGATTTTGTCACCACCAGGCCTGCCCTACAAGAGATCCTGAAGGAAGCACTAAACATGGAAAGGAATACCAGGTACCAGCCATTGCAAAAACATGTCAAAATGTAAAGTCCATTGATGTCAGGAAGAAACTGCATCAACTAGAACTACAAACCGCTGCTCAGTGAAATAAAAGAGGACACAAACAAATGGAAGAATGTACCATGCTCATGGATAGGAAGAATCAATATTGTGAAAATGGTCATACTACCCAAGGTAATTTATAGATTCAATGCCATCCCCATTAAGCTACCAATGACTTTCTTCACAGAATTGGAAAAAACTGCTTTAAAGTTCATATGGAACCAAAAAAGAGCCCACATCTCCAAGACAATCCTAAGTCAAAAGAACAAAGCTGGAGGCATCACGCTACCTGACTTCAAACTACACTACAAGGCTACAGTAACCAAAACAGCATGGTACTGGTACCAAAACAGAGATATAGACCAATGGAACAGAACAGAGTTTTCAGAAATAATACCACACATCTACAGCCATCTGATCTTTGACAAACCTGACAAAAACAAGAAATGGGGAAAGAATTCCCTATTTAATAAGTGGTGCTGGGAAAATTGGCTAGCCATAAGTAGAAAGCTGAAACTGGATCCTTTCCTTACTCCTTATAAGAAAATTAATTCAAGATGGATTAGAGACTTAAATGTTAGACCTAAAACCATAAAAACCCGAGAAGAAAACCTAGGGAATACCATTCAGGACATAGGCATGGGCAACAACTTCATGTCTAAAACACCAAAAGCAATGGCAACAAAAGCCAAAATTGACAAATGAGAATCTAATGAAACTAAAGAGCTTCTGCACAGCAAAAGAAACTGCCACCAGAGTGAACAGGCAACCTACAGAATGGGAGAAAATTTTTGCAATCTACTCATCTGAGAAAGGGCTAATATCCGGAACCTATAAACAACTCAATCAAATTTACAAGAAAAAAACAAACAACCCCATCAAAAAGTGGGCAATGGATATGAACAGATACTTCTCAAAAGAAGACATTCATACAGCCAACAGACACATGAAAAAATGCTCATCACCACTCACCATCAGAGAAATGCAAATGAAAACCACAATGAGATACCATGTCACACCAGTTAGAATGGCAATCATTAAAAAATCAGGAAACAATAGGTGCTGGAGAGGATGTGGAGAAATAGGAACACTTTTACACTGTTGGTGGGACTGTAAACTAGTTCAACCATTGTGGAAAACAGTGTGGTGATTCCTCGAGGATCTAGAACTAGAAATACCATTTGACCAGGCCATCCCATTACTGGGGATATACCCAAAGGATTCTAAGTCATGCTGCTATAAAGACACATGCACATGTATGTTTACTGTGGCACTATGCACAGTAGCAAAGACTTGGAATCAACCCAAATGTCCATCAGTGACAGACTGGATTAAGAAAATGTGGCACATATACACCATGGAATACTATGCAGCCATAAAAAAGGATGAGTTTGTGTCCTTTGTAGGGACATGGATGCAGCTGGAAAACATCGTTCTCAGCAAACTATCACAGGAACAGAAAACCAAACAGCACATGTTCTCACTCATAGGTGGGAATTGAACAATGAGATCACTTGGACACAGGACGGGGAACATCACACACTGGGTCCTATTGTGGAGAGGGGGGAGGGGGGAGGGATAGCATTAGGAGATATACCTAATGTAAATGACGAGTTGATAGGTGGAGCACACCAACCTGGCACTTGTATACATATGTGACAAACCTGCACGTTGTGCACAAGTACCCTAGAACTTAAAGTATAATAATTTTAAAAAGGGGCCAACACTATCAGATATTGTAAAAAGCCAAAAAGTACAGAAAACTGGAAATCTCCTTGTGATCTTACTTAACCTTCTGTTCCCCTAGAAAATGAGAGCTTAACACGTTTTCCCCCAGCTTTCTTATGGTATAATTAACAAATAAAAGATGTACATATTAATAGTGTACAATGAGTTTTGATATATCTAGACAGTATAAAACAATTAAATCAAGTGAATTAATACATCCATCACTTCACTTTTTTTTTTTTTTTTTTTTTTTTTTTTTTTGCGGTGAGAACATTTAAGGTCCCTTAGCAATTTTCAAGTACACAAACATTATTGTTAACTATAATCACCGGGATGTTCAAGAGATCACCAGAACTGATTTATCCTGTCTAACAGAACCTTTGTACCCTTTGAATAATTTTCTTTACCCCCGCTGCCCTCATCATCACCCCCAGCAATCACCCTTCTACTCTCTGCTCCTATGAGTTCAACATTTTTAGAGTCCACACTTAAGTGAGATCATGCAGTATTTGTCCTGCTGTAACTGACTTATTTCACTTGGCACAATGTCTTCTAGATTCACCCATGTTGTTACAAATTATAGAATTTCTTTCTTTTTTAAGGCTGAATCGTGTCAACTTTTATTTTAGATTCAGGTACTACATGTGCAGGTTTGTTATGTGGATGTATTATGTGATGCTGAGGTTCGGAATGTGATTGATCCCAGCACGAAGGTACTGAGTAGAATACCCAATAGTTAGTTTTTCCACCCTTGCCCTCCTCCCTCTCTCCTCCTCTAGTAGTCCCCAGTGTCTATTGTTGCTATCTTTATGTCCATGTGAGAACATGCAGTATTTGCTTTTCTTTTCCTGCATTAATTCACTTAGGATAATGGCCTCCAGCTGCATCCATGTTTCTACAAGGGATATGGTTTCATTCTTTTTCATGGCTGCATAGTATTCCATGACAAATATGTACCACATTTTCTTTATCCAGTCCACCAGTGATGGGCACCTATGTTAGTCGCATGATTTTGCTATTGTGAATAGTACTGTGATGTACATATGAGTGCATGTGTCTTTCTAGCAGAATGGTTTATTTTCTTTGGGATGTATACTCAGTAATGGGAATGCTAGGTCAAATGGTAGTTATGTTTTCAGTTCTTTGAGAAATTTCCAAACTGCTTTCCACAGCAGTTGAACAAATTTATATTCCCACCAACAATGTATGTGTTCCCTTTTCCCCGCCACTTTGCCAGCATCTGTTGTTTTTTGACTTTTTAATAATAGCTATTCTGACTGGTGTGAGATAGTATCTCATTTTCATTCCAAGCTTTTTAAAGACTAAATAGCATAAATCACATTGTCTTTATCTATTCATCCATTAATAGATACTTAGGTTGATTCCATATCTTGGCTATTGTGAATAATGCTGCAATGAACATGGGAGTGCAGATATATCTTTGACATACTGATTTCAATTTTTTTGGATATATACCCACCAACAGACACCTTCTTGGTCAGAACAATGAAACAAGCAAGTCATTCTGCTAAAGTGCTTTGCTGTGGATTAAATGTTACTGCTGCCCCTTGCAATCACAGAGGGAAGCAACAGAACAAGCATAAAAATATTTTCCTTTTTTTCATAAGTTATTGGGGCACAGGTGGTGTTTGGTTACATGAGTAAATTTTTTAGTGGTGTTTTGGGAGATTTTGGTGCACCCATCACCCAAGCAGTAAACGCTGCACCATATTTGCAGTCTTTTATCCTTCACCCCTCCCATCCTTGCCCCTAAGACTTCAAAGCCCATTGTATTGTTCTTATACCTTTGCATCCTCATAGCTTAGTTCCTACATATCCGTGAGAACATACAATGTTTGGTTTTCCATTCCTGAGTTAATTCACTTAGGATAATAGTCTTCAGTCTCATCCAGGTAACTGCAAATGCTGTTAATTCATTCCTTTTTATGGCTGAGTAGTACTCCATCATATATACATATATGTATGTATATATACACACACATATACATATGATGGAATACTACTAGATTTATATATATATCTATCTCACAGTTTCTTTATCCACTAGTTGATTGATGGACATTTTTAGTTGGTTCCATGATTTTGCTATTGCAATTGTACTACTATAAATATGCATGTGCAAGTATATTTTTTGTGTAATGCCTTCTTTTTCTTCCTACTCTGGGTAGATACCCAGTAGTGGGATTGCTGGATCAAATGGTAGTTCTACTTTTAGTTCTTTAAGGCATCTCCACACTATTTTCCATAGTGGCTATACTAGTTTACATTCCCACCAGCAGTGTAGAAGTGTTCCCTGATCAATACATCCATGCCAACATCTACCGTTTTTTTATTTTTTTATTATGACCATTCTTGCAGGAGTAAGGTGGTATAGCTTTGTGGTTTCGATTCGCATTTCCCTGATCATTAGTGATGTTGAGCATTTTTTCATGTGTTTGTTGGTCATTTGCATATCTTCTTTTAAGAATTGTCTGTTCATGTCCTTACCCCACTTTCTGGTGGGGTTGTTTTATTCTTGCTGATTTGTTTGACTTCATTGTAGATTCTGGATATTAGTCCTTTGTCAGATGTATAGATTGTGAAGATTTTCTCTCACTCTGTGGGTCGAGAACAGACAGAAAAATATTTTCTTATAACAGGTCTACAGAGAGGAACTCTTTATTATTTGATATGAAATACCACTACCCACACCATCAGCATACATATTTGGATATATGTTGCAATCATTAATCTAAAGTCAAATTATCTCTGCTAAATATTCTTCTTGTTAAATCTCATCCCACAAAATAAGGACATCTAGGATTCCAACACAATAGGATTAATTATTGGAATCATCATGAATGCTGCTTGCCACTCATCTTCAGTTCCAGGTAGCATTACACATGGTAGATTTGCACTTTCTGCTTGACTTAAGGCCCCACGACTTGCTCTGGACCTTGAGTGATAGTGGAAGTGATAGGGATTTCTATGCTTAACATTCATTTGTCAGTGTGGTGAGAAATGCTTGGGTACCCTTGTCCCTCAGCATTCGGTAAGCAGCAGCATTCGAGATGACGAAGCTCCATCATGCTGAGTCACTGTGTGACTCTAATGAGTAGAGGCTCTCTGCCAACCCACAGAGATGCCTACCATATTCTCCTTTGAACTCTAAATTTTTAAAACTCCCATACTAGATTGTAAGCTCTTTGAGAACAAGGACTAGATCTATATTTTATACTTTGCATTAAGCATAGCACCTACGGACAGCAGAAGCTCAAAACTATTTGCTGAATAACTAAATTGACAACAGATATCAACCCTATAAAGCAATTAAATATATTTTTATACTCTACAAAACATATTCCTATCTTATTAAACTATTATTTCTACTAAAATAATTGTTGAACTTGTCATTCTGTGCAAACCAAGTATTTTCACCTTGAGCAGAAAATATGTAGGTTTTCCAATATAATAGGAACAAAGTAAAAAAGACAAACATTTATCACGTAGGTGAGGAGATTTCACACATTAGGGCAGACACACTGACTCCTTATAAGGCAAATTATTTTTCAATGTTAGTGAAGGCCTAAGCCCAATCCATTTACTTGTGATTATGGTAATGTATACTCATTCTGACACAGAGTAAGCTAGGTAACCAAAATGATAATAATAAAAATAATGAGTTGGGTGAAAACAATTGTTTTTCACATCTATTGTTTTATTTTTCTCTAGTGACTATTTACATTTTGACCAATGATGCCTTTTTATGTTGTGAAATGAAACTTCTAAAGTTGGATGTTGCTATCAAATAAAGATAACATCTTTATTCCTTTGTCTATTTGTGTTTATTGTCTTATAATAATAGGTCTACCATCTCCTGGGTTTAAGTCTCTTCTAAGCAGCTGGATCTGTTCAATCTATTTCTTGTGTTATTAGCTGAGGATTAGACTAATAAAACTTCAGTTAAGATATGCTTTTCCATGTAATTTGTTAACATACTTGATATATTTGATTAGCTGTCTCCCCTCCACACAGAGTCACTCCACAGAAATCCTACTATAGCAAGCACAGATGCAGAATCTTTTCATTTACCCAAATATTTTGTAAGAATTCCAGTATAGCTAGTCAACATTTAGAAATAATATCTTCCAAAAAATTCTTGTGCTTTTTTTATATCATTTTAATTACTCATAATACTTTCCATCACTACTATTTTAACATATTTAGTTTATAAAAATTTATATAATGAAATCCAGGCAAAACTATCTTTTAAATCTAAACAATCCCTCAAAATTCTCTTAAATGTTTTTGGTAATGATAATTAAAACAATTGATTGGAAAAATCCTATGCTCAAATTCTCCTTTTTACACGTTTATCTGCGAGCAAACAAATGTTACTACATAATTCACCTTTCCTTCTCTTCCTCTGAGGAAATAGAAACATATTTCCCTTTTTAATGACAGAGTTTTTATTTTAACTTGGATACACAAAACAAGAGTGTGAAGAACCTTTCTTCTCCCTATGTTTTGAAATTTTAATTAAAATGTCTCAGCTGATCTATCTGCTAATGATTATTTGGACAATGATGCAGAGAATCCTTTTTCTCAAAGGAATGAACACCTTTTAAGCCAAGAACAGCTTTGGGTCCAGATGTTACTGTTGTTCGTTCTCACTATTAATCACCAAACATTGCAGTAGGACCCACCATGGATATTATTCAAACAGAGACTCAATTAAATTCAGAGGCAGTCCATTTAATCTTCATCAGCTCAAACAATGGCAACTTCATTTTTCTCAACCAAATGTTGCGTCAGAGAGGAGAAACTTCAGAGATTTTCATTTCATTCGATATTGTTATAAAGTAACTGGATTTACAGTTTGACTTTGGACAAAGGACAGCCACAGCATTCTGCTAGAAGGCAGTACAACAGGAAAGGTGAAGCATCCTGGACCAGTAACCTAAGGTGTAGTAATTTGTGTTAAGAAAGATTCATTTGCTTTCTTAAATGCTGTAATAACTTAAGAAAGAAAAAAGATATTCGTTCTGACTCTGCCACGTGAAGATAGATGTAGGGCAGGAAAAGGAGGCAGAAAATTAGAATGAGAGGAGAAAGGGAAACACCTCTAACTCTTACATTGTTTGTTTCATCTAAACCGAGGGGGGAAATGGCTCCTGAGATGGCCCCTGCTAGAAAGCAGCCTGCGGGCGTGATGAATGAGGCACCTACAATTAAGCACAGCATCACACTGCTAGAGACCTTTCTTACTGTGGTCATGACCTTGAAATTGACATTTTGTTTAAGGTGAGTAAATACCAAAGGAGTACTAACTAGATGTCTTTACCCATTAGCTTGGATCATGACTGTTTTCTTTAAGGATCTCAACTGGGATAATAAAATCTTATTTGGAAACCCTTTCCGAATCATCTCTGCATTAATCAGGGTTTTACAGAGAATAGAGAAGATATATATATAATTTCCTATATAGAGAGATATTTTCCATCTATCTATATCTATATATATCATATATAGGTACTATACATATACATATATAGAGAGAGAGAGAGAAAAGCAGAGAGAGAGAGAGATGAAGAGAAATATACAGAGCAAGAGAGAGAGATTCTTTTAAAATAAGAAATTGACTCACAGGATGATTGAGGTTGAAAAGTTCCAAGATCTGCAGCCAGCAAGCTGGAGACTCAGAAGAGGCAATCTGTAGTTACGGTCTGAAAGCCAGCAGACTCATGACCCCAAAAGAACTAACTTTTTCCATTCAAATCCAAAGGCAGGAAAAGGCCAATGGTCTAGTTCGAGCAAGTAGGCAGGGGGAGTTCCCTCTTACTCAGGGGAGGGGAGGCCTTCCTGTTCTGGTCAGACCTTTAATTGACTGAATGAGGTCCACCCACATTAGGGAGACAATCTGATTTACTCAGTCTAACTATTCAAATGTTAGTGTCACAAGCATGCCCTCATAGACACATCAACAATAATATTTGACCAAATATCTGGGCACTCCATGGCCCAGTCAAGTTAACACATAAATTAACCAGCACAATCTCCTAATACCCTGGGCAAGTTCCAGGTAGTAGCAAGTCTCCCTACATGAACACCCTGTAGATCATGGGGGAGAAGAGGGGATTTGATGACACTTTAAGGGTGTTAGTGCTTTCTTTCTAACCCATTCCTAAAGCAACAAGACTCTGGCAAAAGGAGATGAGTGATCCTATTAAATATAAGAGCAATAATAATAATAGAAAACACATATATGAAACTTACCATGTGTCAGGCATTGTGTTAAGTGCATTTTATAAGCTCCATCTATGCTCATAATGACCCTTTGGGGTGGGTGTATAAATTGAGGCACAGAGAGGCTAGGTAATTTACCCAAGGTCACAAAGCTAGAAAGTGATAGAGTCAGAAGTCTCATCCAAACTGTCTGGCTCCAGAAGTCCCACAGATTATTTCTGTTTTTGATGAGCATTCGTTGAATGCTCATGAATTGATGATGAGCTGGATTTCATGCCTGCTTTACAGGCATGAAATCGTGGTCCAGTGGGGCAGTAGAATTAACAAAGTCTGTGATGCCTATAGAATGAATCACTCACTTTGCTCCAGGGACCAGGAGGACCTCACCATCTGGGGGACTTGTAATGTAGGAAGAATAAAACTTATGGATCATCCAGTCCAACTTCCATCCTTACCCCTCTCTCCGTTTGGCTGAACTCACCTCACAGAGCGGGTGACACTAGAGCAGGGCCTTTAAGTTACACCTCCCTGGCCTGGTTGGCCTAACTACTAACTACCACCTGATTTATCCACAATTACTAAGCCCTTTCTAGTCTATTCTTCAACCAGCCTCCAGAGGTATCTTCACAAAACAAAAGCCCAAGTCAGTGGTATGCACCACATTCCCCTGATGAAAGCCCTTCCATAGGTTTCCATTGTTCCTGGGATCAAGGTGCTTGAATCCAAGGATGAGCTTCATCTCCCTTCCAAGCTCATCTTACCCACTGCACTCTCCCCTGCTCCATCTGGTCAAGCCACCAGCCCTCTTTCAGTCTTTGTCCTAACCATGCCCCTCTCTGCTGCCTCCGTTGCTCATGAGGCTCCCTCTGTCTGGACAATTTGTCCCAGAAGTGTTTCTGATTACAATCACAACTTTTCTGTCCTTTTTTCTCAAGGTAGAGAGTCTATTTGACTTCTGCAGCCATTAGAACCCCCAAGGATCTCTAGCATCTTTTCCTTGGGAGAGACCACTGACCTCTCTAACTAGGTCAGATCCCCTTACCATGAGCCCTCCTGGCATCATAGGTCTCTTCTTTACAGTACCTGTCACAGTTTCAGTCTTACATCTGTGGTAGTTGTGGAGCCCTAATAAGACAGAGTTCCACGTTGGGGAGAACAACTGTTCTGAGAAATGGCTAATGAGAGACAACCTGCTGGCACAACATCCTGTTCCCAAATACCTCACTCTGCATGTAGCCTCTCCAGGATAATCTTATAAAACTTCCCACCAGCCCCTGCCTCTTTGCAGACAGCCGCTTCTCTGCTGTGCTGCCCATTGCACCCTTGCAACGTATCTTCATACCTTCTCTAATTCATTTGCCTTTCTTTATCTATGACTGTCTTGATAAATTCCTGGACTGCCTTTGACACCAGCCCCAGTCAGTGGCATCCATGACAGTAGATCAATAAGATCCCAGAGGCCAAGAACAGAATCTCCCTTTGCCACTGTAGTATAATACAAAATAAATTATGTCTTTATTTCCAGTTCTTGGCACAGAGCTCTTAAAACCCTAGGAATCTGCTGAAGGATGAGTGTATTATGTATGCTAACAAGATGATTCACTGTAGGGGCCCCTAGATAGCTTCAGAATGGGGGCTGGTCCCTAGAAATACCAACTCATGATTAGAGAGTTGGAACTTTCAGGCCCACTCTCTAACTTTCAGGGAAGAGAGAGAACCTGAAGATTCAGCTCAATCACCACTGGCCAGTGATTTAACCAATCATGCCTATTTAGTGAAATCTCCATGGAAACCCCTAAACTACAGGGTTTAGAGAGCCTCTGGTTTGCTGAACAGAGGAGGTGCTGCATCCTGAGAGGGCACAAAAACTCTCTGTCACCACCTATCCCCTACACCTTGCCCTGTGTGTCTCCTCTATTTCACCATTCCTGAGTTATATTCTTTATTATATACCAGTAAACGTAAGTAAAGCATTTTCCTGAGTTCTGTGTGTCATTCTACAGAATTATCAAAACTGAGAGGGAAGTTGTGGGAATCCTTGGATTTATAGCTGATTAGTCAGAAGTACAGGTGGTTCCTGGGACTTGCAACTAGCATCTAAAGTAGGAATAGTCTTGAGGACCTGAACCCTTACCCTGTGTGGTCCATGCATTTTCTGGAAGTTAGTGTCAGAATCAGATTGAATTGTTGGACACTGAGCTGATGTTAGAAAGTCAGAGCCTTACCACGTACACCCAGCCCATTGCCTGAAAATAGCAAACAGACAGTAAAAATACGATCTGAATCAATGGATGACAGAGTAGCAATCTTGAAGAAGAAAAAAATATGAACAAAATCACTGAGGCAAGAAAGGGCATAGCACATATAAAGAATCATGAGAAACCAAGACAATCAGTTAGATCTAGAACTAGAATGATGCAGAGATAGGACTAAGAATATTGGTTAGGGCCATATGGTAAAGGACTAGAAATTCCAAGTTAAGGAGTACAGGCTTTCAATTCCACAGGCAATGGGGAGCCATCATGGGGCTTTTGAGCATGAGAAATGGAACCAGAAATGTGATTTAGAACAATGATTTCAGACATGGTTGCACATTGGATTCATCTGGAGAGTTATTAAAAAATGTTATTGCCAGAGTCCAATCCCAAGGGATTCTGATTTAATTGGTGTTAACCATGATCTGAACATCAAATGTTTTAAGAACTCCCTGGGTGATTCAGATATGAAGCAAAGTTTGAGATCCATCACTTTATAAAAATTATTTGGAATCTGTGTTTTTTATTACATTGGAGAGAGCCACGCTGATGGCAGAGTAAATCGGATGGGAAGATATCTTAATGCAAGCAGAGTGCATCTAGGGTAGATCTCGTTCACAGAAGGGATGGTCACTTCTGAAAAAAATGTTGCCAGGGTCAAATGTCAGGCTGAGATGGCAAATTGGACATGAGAAATAAAGAAAACTGGAAAATGATTCCAGGGTTCCGAGCTGGGGCAACAGCACAGGTGGCCCTGGGATAAATTAGCAAATTAACAGTGAAAGGAAACAGGAGAAGAGGAGTAGGAGTGGGAACAAGAGAAGAGAGGAAGCCGAGCCAATCCCTGTCAACGTGGCCTTCACCTTCTTCCTCCACTCTGGATCTGTCAGCATTAAGTCAACGTTAGTGCCAAAAGCTCTGCCAGGAACCAGAGAAATTCAACAGATTCAGGCTGCCACAGGAAAATAGGACAGCTATTCCACCATGGATGGCCCTCTCCTGGGACCTCTCTGCCTGAAGAGTCCCAA